>NC_134483.1:94070343-94132843 GCF_040206685.1 Ascaphus truei | reverse complement strand
GGTCCTTTTACTCGCCTAACAAAAACATCTTAGCTTGTGGCCTGAGTTTCAGGCAGAAAAGGCTTTTGACATAATTTTCTGTTCTCGCCTTTTTAATTCACTTTGGAATTTTGGTAGAGTTGTGAATTTACATTCTAAAGCCGCACATTTTCTAAATGTACTGAATTTGGAACCTGTGCAGTGGCACCAGGCAGTGGTGTCCCCTTTCTGCCCTGCTATTTGATCTAGCTATAGAACCCCTAGCTGTTTTTCAGGAATATATTGTACTTAATTAAGATGTGGGAAACAAGAACTTAATTAGTCCTATATTCTGATGGCCCGCTACTTTTTTATTCAAATCCTGCTGATCAGATTCCATTGATAATGTAAGAATTGGCTAACACTCAGTTTTTTTCAAGTTACAAAATAAGTGTCTCTAAATCTGAATTGTTCTGTTCCTCGTTTAACCAGAAAATGCTGACGATAAATAAATTAAATACCTGGTTGTTTATTTTTCTTAAAAATTGAACAGACTTTATGACTTACATTTTACTCCCATCATGCGTAAAATATTTTACAAACATTCTGGTTGGTGGAGTTTACCGATATCTGGCAGAATTGTTTTAATTAAAATGGTCTCCTTCCCTACACTTCATTACAAATTACAATTGTTAGAAAAAAAATAAATCTCTAAAATTAATGAGAATTTCACCAACTTTATTTGGAATAATAAAAAAAATAAGATTAGTATATAGTGTAGGTTACAGATGCTTAAAAGACGAGGGTGATTTTAAATGACCAGATATTTAAGATTGCATTTTTGACGTTGCAATATGTAAATCTTGAAATAGTCAATTGATCTCTCGCTTTTTTCTTTCTTTTACCAATAGAGATTGAGGGGAGAAAAGCTTCTGTTTTATAGTACTACTGTGTACACTGTGCTTTACAATATAAATACAGGCATACCCCGTTTTACGTACACCCGTTTTACGTACACTCACAAGTACGTACATTTTTTTTTTAATTGCACCTTACCCCCTGTGTACATACACATGCTTCGCGAGTACGGACACCAGGGGGCAGCGTGCGCATGCTGCGGTGGTGTGCGCTCTCTTCCTCTCCCCGGCGCTTCCTTTACCCGGCTCCCCTAGCTCTTCAGTTCCCCAGCTTCCCCCTGGCTCTTCCTTTCCCCGGCTCTTCCGAACACCCCCCACCTCCCCCGGCTCTTCCGATCACCCCCCTGGCTCTTCCGATCACCCCCCTGGCTCTTCCGATCACCCCCCACCCCCCCTGGCTCTTCCGATCACCCCCCACCCCCCCTGGCTCTTCCGATCACCCCCCCACCCCCCCTGACTCTTCCGATCACCCCCCCACCCCCCCTGACTCTTCCGATCACCCCCCACCCAGCCTGGCTCTTCCGATCACACCCCCCCCTTTCCCGAGCCCGCTCAGAGCCTGCGCTTACCGCCTGCGGGCTTCTGCCGCCCGCAACCTGCATGCTGCTTCAGGTAGGGGAAGAAAGGGAGGAGGGACATGAGGGGGTTGATGTGAGGGACATGGGGGGGGGTGATGTGAGGGACATGCAGGGAGGGGGGTGATGTGAGGGACATGGGGGGGGTGATGTGAGGGACATGCAGGGAGGGGGGTGATGTGAAGGACATGCAGGGAGCGGGGTGATGTGAAGGACATGCAGGGAGGGGGGTGATGTGAAGGACATGCAGGGGAGGGGGTGATGTGAAGGACATGCAGGGGAGGGGGTGATGTGAAGGACATGCAGGGGAGGGGGGTGATGTGAAGGACATGCAGGGGGGGGTGATGTGAAGGACATGCAGGGAGGGGGGTGATGTGAAGGACATGCAGGGGGGGGTGATGTGAAGGACATGCAGGGAGGGGGTGATGTGAAGGACATGCAGGGGGGGGGGGGTGATGTGAAGGACATGCAGGGGAGGGGGGTGATGTGAAGGACATGCAGGGGAGGAGGGTGATGTGAAGGACATGCAGGGGAGGAGGGTGATGTGAAGGACATGCAGGGAGGGGGGTGATGTGAAGGACATGCAGGGAGGGGGGTGATGTGAAGGACATGCAGGGGGGGGGTGATGTGAAGGACATGCAGGGGAGGGGGGGTGATGTGAAGGACATGCAGGGTAGGGGGGTGATGTGAAGGACATGCAGGGGGGGTGATGATGTGAGGGACATGCAGGGGGGGATGATGTGAGGGACATGCAGGGGGGGATGATGTGAAGGACATGCAGGGGGGGATGATGTGAAGGACATGCAGGGAGGGTGATGATGTGAGGGACATGCAGGGGGGGGATGATGTGAGGGACATGCAGGGGGGGGTGATGTGAGGGATATGCAGGGGGGGATGATGTGAGGGCGCTGCACGGGGGGATGATGTGAGGGACATGCAGGGGGGGGGATGATGTGAGGGACATGCAGGGGGGGTGATGATGTGAGGGACATGCAGGGGGGGATGATGTGAGGGACATGCAGGGGGGGGATGATGTGAGGGACATGCAGGGGGGGGATGATGTGAGGGACATGCAGGGGGTGATGATGTGAGGGACATGCAGGGGGTGATGATGTGAGGGACATGCAGGGGGGATGATGATGTGAGGGACATGAGGGGGGGGGGGGTGATGTGAGGGACATGAGGGGGGGGTTATGTGAGGGACATGCAGGGGGGGATGATGTGAGGGCGCTGCACGGGGGGATGATGTGAGGGACATGCAGGGGGGGGATGATGTGAGGGACATGCAGGGGGGGGATGATGTGAGGGACATGCAGGGGGGGGTTATGTGAGGGACATGCAGGGGGGGATGATGTGAGGGACATGCAGGGGGGGGATGATGTGAGGGACATGCAGGGGGGGGATGATGTGAGGGACATGCAGGGGGGGGTTATGTGAGGGACATGCAGGGGGGGGTTATGTGAGGGACATGCAGGGGGGGGTTATGTGAGGGACATGCAGGGGGGGATGATGTGAGGGACATGCAGGGGGGGTTATGTGAGGGACATGCAGGGGGGGATGATGTGAAGGCGCTGCACGGGGGGTGATGATGTGAGGGACATGCAGGGGGGGGGTTATGTGAGGGACATGCAGGGGGGGGGGGGTTATGTGAGGGACATGAGGGGGGGGGGGTTATGTGAGGGACATGCAGGGGGGGATGATGTGAGGGACATGCACGGGGGGATGATGTGAAGGCGCTGCACGGGGGGATGATGTGAGGGACATGCAGGGGGGGATGATGTGAGGGACATGCAGGGGGGGATGATGTGAGGGACATGCAGGGGGGGGTTATCTGAGGGACATGCAGGGGGGGATGATGTGAAGGCGCTGCACGGGGGGATGATGTGAAGGCGCTGCACGGGGGGATGATGTGAAGGCGCTGCACGGGGGGATGATGTGAAGGCGCTGCACGGGGGGATGATGTGAAGGCGCTGCACGGGGGGATGATGTGAGGGACATGCAGGGGGGGGGGATGATGTGAGGGACATGCAGGGGGGGTGATGATGTGAGGGACATGCAGGGGGGGGTTATGTGAGGGACATGCAGGGGGGGATGATGTGAGGGACATGCAGGGGGGGGGGATGATGTGAGGGACATGCAGGGGGGGGGATGATGTGAGGGACATGCAGGGGGGGTGATGATGTGAGGGACATGCAGGGGGGGTGATATATGGGAGACGCAGGGTGGTGATCTGAGGGGTGTTGGAGGAGATGTGATGATTTTACCCGTGCGGCCCGATTTGTGTATGGGGGGGCTCTTTTAAAATGTATTAAGGCGGTGGGGGTCTTTTTAAAATGTATTGGCGGGAGGGAGTATTTTTATTATGTATTGTGGGGTGGGGTTACATGTATTTAGAGGGGTGGGGGGTTTTGGTATGTATTTATTTACATCAGTTATGCACGTATATGACGATTGCAGTACAGTACATGCATCGTAAAGTGGAAAAAAGGTAGTGCTTCACTTTAAGTACATTTTCACTTTACATACATGCTCCGGTCCCATTGCGTATGTTAAAGCGGGGTATGCCTGTATGCAAGAATGTGGGCAATATACAGTACTTTAAGACTCTGACATAAAAAGGGGAGGGGAAAACCCATTCTCCTTAAAATCTGATACGATCTGCATGTCATAAAGGATATCTGTGCATGGGATGGGCAGGGCGAGTGTATAGTTTAGCGCAGGCCTGCACAGCTCCAGTCCTCGAGAGCTGCAAAGGATATCCCTACTTCAGCACAGCTGGCTCAATTAGTGGTTCAGTCATACTGAGCCACTAATTGACCCAGCTGTGCTGAAGTAGGGATATCCTGAAAAACTGTCCTGTTTGTGGCCCTCGAGGACTGGAGTTGTGCAGGCCTGGTTTAGCGTGTAGCCAAGAGTGTTTTCAATGCTTTTCCCTGTTGATACTCTGAAGGGATTAGATTGGGAGCTTCCTGACTTTGGAAACGAGTGATTTGATACAACGTGGGTATCTATTTTCATCTCCCTTCCAGGGTGGAATGTCTTATCATAGCCAATGATGCTACTGTGAAAGGTGGTGCCTATTACCCAATCACCGTGAAGAAGCACCTCCGAGCACAAGAAATTGCAATGCAAAATCACCTGCCTTGTGTATACTTAGGTGAGTACTACTCTGCATGTTTTTAAAGCGCTAGCTGTTACTATTACAGGTTGTTATTTCAAACTGAACTATTCAGTGTACCAGCCCTTTTCAGTATCTGAGGTGAGATTTGTAGCATCATTTATACAAAATATTGGGAACATAGTACAGCTCAACCCCGTTATAACGCGATCCGTTACAACGCAAATCTGCTTATAACGCGATGTTGGCGTGGCTCCCAATTTTTGTATTTATGAATACAACACGATTATTGGTATCTTAAATACTTTATTGTACAATGCATACAATTGTACATTATTTCTAACGCGATCCGCTTATAACGTGTTGTGATTCTTTGGACACTAAGCATAAGGGGGTTGAGTTGTATATACTAAAACCCTATTACAGTGCTTTTTGTTACATTTCGTAGACTTATGGCATCCTTTGCTGCCAGAATTGCATGCTACTGATTATAAACACAAGGTCACAGTATAATTGGCTTTATTTGGTATATAAGCTTTAATCTTTCTCTGCCTTCCGAAGACTTTGTTTCAATCTCTTTGCTGACATGTCTTGCCAGTACGTAGTGTGCTAATCATGACCACGCAAATACAGTTATGAGTCCCCTCACAATGAGATTGTTATAATACCAATGCAACATGTTTGGTGCAATGCCCAGAAATGAGTGATGAACCCATCTCCGCATTAACTCTGTGTCGGTACAATGAGCTTTTCTTACACACGGTTTTGATACCACCGTGATCCTTTATTCAATTTGTCTAACCGTCAAAGCTCAAGTACAATCGAAACCAAGTAGAGTTTTTGTGGGTGAGAAAATGTAGGGCATTTAGTCGGATCTTCTCTAAAACTACTAGAAACGTTATTTATTTATTTAAAACAGTGGATTCTGGAGGAGCGAACCTGCCTCGTCAAGCTGACGTATTTCCAGACCGGGATCATTTTGGTCGCATTTTTTACAACCAGGCGAGAATGTCCTCACAAGGGATTTCTCAGGTAATGTGCTGCTTTGGCCGGTGCACTGTTCCTGAATTATTACAATTTATGTTTTCAGTCTAAAGCTTTGTATTTTTGCTGCCAATTATATAATTAAGGTCAAACCCATCTAAAATACTTACTGAAAGTCACACTGGAAAGCAAAGGATGCATTACAATTTTTGGCAGTGTTTAATTTTTCTGTTGCGTCTTTTCCCCCCAATAGTAATAATAAATGTTATTATTTTTGGCTCCACAGCTTTGTTTATTGTGTAGGTCCTTGACGTTTCACAACAAAAAAACACAGATTGTAAGCTCATATGGGTAGTGACAGCGTCTGTAAAAATTCCTATGTGCTGTGTACCACGCACTAGACTGTATTTGTGCAGTGCTTTGGATCCTATTGGGAGAAAAGAGCTATATGAACTAAAGTTGTGGTTGTTTGTTGGTTGTTGCTTTTTTATTATACATATGGTTATCGGCCTATTCAGTTAGAGGGCAAAGCAAATCAACGGTGGTCCTAAAGCGCCGTTTAATGTGTTAGGAAGTGGAAAATAAGTGTTTATATGAATAGCGACTTGCTCATGCAGTCTGTCCTCTTATGAAGTGTTTTTCTCTGGCTGTAGGTTGCAGTGGTGATGGGCTCTTGCACAGCAGGAGGAGCATATGTCCCTGCAATGGCAGATGAAAGTATAATTGTTCGCAAGCATGGAACCATTTTCTTGGGAGGACCCCCACTGGTAAGTAGGCAAAAATTGTGGCCTAGCGGAAGTCCATGTCACAAATGTCCGTGGATTCCTCCCTCTGTTTCATTTAAAGATGGAAGGAAAATGTAATCGCTGCTTGCATTACAACATCAAAGCTAAGCACTGGTATAATTGAAAAGATCATTTAAAGTCCTTGGAGTGCTACTGTTGTGAGGATAAATATTTCCATTTACAGAAGCTTGTTTACATAAGTAAAATTAATGTTAAATAATGAGCTCAATAAATAGTGGAAATAAAAAATGGAAAATTTGTAATTACAATTTGCATATGGATATGTCCAGGGTCGCCAACAAGGGGGGGGAAGCCAGGAGACGTGACCTGGGGGCTGCGGGGGGGCCCGGCCCCGGCTCTCCACAGCTGCGGGCCTCCCTCACTGATACTGTCCGTGCCGAACCGCCGGCGCGTGCCAGGCATTTATGATGTCGGTGCGCGCTGGAAGCTGGGCCTAGCTTCCAGAGCGCACCGGCATGAGGTCTGGCGCGCGTTGGTGATGGAGAGGCAGACTGCAGCTGGGGAGAGCCGGGGGCCTGACGGCAACGAGAGAACCAGCAGCCGGGCAAAAGAGTTGGGTCCGGCCAGTTGTCGGGCCAACTGCTTTGTCTAGGCCCCGGCTTTCCCCAGCTACGGGTCACTGTCCCACGCAGGGTTTCTCAGTGACACGTGGGAGTGAAGCCCAGCATGGGACAGGTAGGGAAGCGCACACAGCGTGAGAGTGCCGGGGCCTGAGAGCATCCCTGAGGTAAGTGTGCGTTTTGTATATACAGTATTTTGGGAGTGGGGGGCTTTGTATGTATTTGGGAGGACAGTAATTATTGTGTGGGGGATTGTGTGTGGCCGGGGGGTGGGGGGGAGGGGTGAAAGGGGATTAAGAGAGCAGGATTGAGTGAGAGGGGGGTAATGTTATGGAGGGGTGATTGAGGGGGTAAGTGAGACGGGGGGGGGCAGAGAAATACATGGGAAGAGGGGAGGAATAAGTGATGTAGGGGGGCTCGCAAGACCGCCGACACAGAGGGGGGTCCCTGTCGGAACTCTAGTCCTGGGCCCCAGGAAATCTGTCGGCGGCCCTGTACATCAGTAGATGTGGTAGACGTTATAGCTCCCATTAATGTGATGTGTTGCGTTAACTCTGGCTCCTTATTTAACAGCAGCATGCATAACACCATATTTAACAGCAGCATGCATAACACCATATTTAACAGCAGCATGCATAACACCATATTTAACAGCAGCATGCATAACAGCATATTTAACAGCAGCATGCATAACAGCATATTTAACAGCAGCATGCATAACAGCATATTTAACAGCAGCATGCATAACAGCATATTTAACAGTGAATTTGAACAAGGAAAATGGGTACTCGCATTTCCAAAAATATTGCAGTCAGAGGCACTCACTCTCTCTGAAAGGAGCTAGTAGCTAATCTGGGAACTTTTAAGATGGATGCCCAATAAGAGCATTCAGTGGCACCAAAAGCGGATGTAATGATCCTCGAGAATGAGACAAACCGCATATGGCATAGTTTGTACTGTACAAATTTATAAATGATAAAAACAGCCAAATGTGCACTCACGTTTGGCACATAGGAATATAAGGCCAACTTGGGGGCATTTACTCTTGTATTTTGGATCTTTGCCATGTTTTTCTCAGGGAAATGAAGGTCCCTTATTCTTTATAGTCCGGTTTGTGGCCGTTCGGGCTCTTTTTTTTTTTTTTTTTTACCGAAAATCCCCATTTATGTCTCTTTGGCAGATCTAGAATTACCCCCTAAATCTTTAAAATAATAAACCATTTCATTGTCAAGAAGTCTTTGTCTAGCCCATTCTGGTTCATATTCTGCATTGGGCTTCTTTCTTCCTCAGCAAATACAGCGAAACTAATGAGACATTGTTCTGCACGGAGATGACAAATCTGTGGGACTAATCCATAGTTGTCTTTTAAATGATAAATACGTAGGAAACATATTGATCAATTTCCTTTTTCTTCTCTGATTTGTTTTCAAGTGTTAATTAAGCCAGACGTAGCGTGCTGGTCTCCCCTATGTATTTTGCATAGGTTAGTGCTCTTGGGATGTGACTGGGGCATAAGGGTCCATCTGCACATTGATTTGTGCATTGAGTTCAATTAAATGTGTGGAAAGTAGATTATCGATATGGGAAGGTAATGGCACCTGAAGGGAATGGTTATATATTTTTTCACATACCCCATCGCTGTCTTTGTTTGTGATATGAGCAGTTGTAAGAATTGGGTTAAGCAAACAATACAGTACAATGTGGATTTATTGCCAGGGGGAATTTGACGATCCCTGAAAATGAATATGATGGAATGTACAGGTACATTGATGTCGAGTGTCTGTGTGTGTGTGTCCATGTATGTGTAACCCTCAGACCCCCCCGGTCGCAGATCGGACCCCCTAGGGTGTACTGAGGTCTGGCTACACGTGTCTAGGTGGTGCATACCTGTGTGGAACAGGAGGGCCTGAGTCTCCCGCGATGGTATGGGGGATAACAGGGACAGGTTTCTGGGGTACATGCCTTCATCTCTTAGTGGTACAGCGCCTCCATCTCTGGCAAGCCCTAGCAGGGTAGGGTGAAATCCTTCCAGAGAACCCCACTCAGGGGCGAGAGATTTCAGTCTCTTATAAAAGCAGCAGCAGCTCTCTTTATTGCACACAGCAGAGTAGCAACAGCAACAACAGCACACGGTATGGCAGGTACAGGATCTTCTGAGAGAGGGAGTGGCTCAGTGAGTAAAAGACACCGAGTGGCACTGAGAGTTTGGAGAGCCTGGGAGCCTGGTTCAATTCCCGGTGTCGGCTCCTTGTGACCTTGGGCAAGTCACTTTATCTCCCTGTGCCTCAGGCACCAAAAACATAGATTGTAAGCTTCACAGGGCACGGACCTGTGCCTGCAAAATGTCTCTGTAAAGCGCTACGTATAACTAGCAGCGCTATACAAAAACATGCTATTATTATTATTATTATTCTCTCCCAGCTCCAGACTGTACCCCTTCAGGATGGGCTCTTTGTTCCCTGCCACCACCCCAAGCCGCGGGCGCTCAGGGTGGGGCTAGCTCTTCCCTCACCCCTAGGCAGGGTGAGAGGCACTGGTCCACCGCAGCTTTATCAGCTCTACTCAGGGCCTGAGCTCCTCCAATGTAACACACTACTGGCCTTCTCCTCTATGTCTCTCCTTCAACTCTCCTAGAACTGACAGACCCAGAGACTGACAGGAACTGGCCACTAAATAGGGATAGCCCTGTCTATCATGATGTCAGCAGACCCCTCCCCTGTGTCTCTTGCCTTAGACACAGAGTCAGGTGGCCTACCTTCACCACTCAAGGCAGGGCTTGAGGTGGGGGAAACCCATGATAACTACTGGCAGCCTGCCCTTAGCAGGACTTATACCAGTAGGATAGACGTATAGCCCTATTTCTTACCAGGGCTACATATGTTTATCTTTATATAGCACCCACAGCTGTACTCTGCACTTTACAAAAAAGACCGTACAGGTAATTATAATACAAGAAGTGCAACAAACAAAATCTGACAAGAAAGGAAATCCCTGCCCATGGCAGTTTACAATCCAAGTGTTATGCTGGGAGACTTGGCAATATTACGGAGGAATAGGCAACACATTTTAGCGAGGCCTTTAATGGAGAAGGAAAGGGAGGAGTCGAATGTCACTTCTAGGCAACAGGCTTTGGCGACAGGATAGATCAGGGGGGGCGCAAAATTCTCTGGGGGGCGCAACGCTTTCAGAGGCCCTGCGATCTTCCCCAAAGCATTAAATGTCGAGGGATCGCGCAAGGCCTCCAACTCCCTTACCTGATCTCCAGCAGCTTCTGGCAACGCGGCGGTGTCGCGTGACGTCAGAAACGTCGGTGACAAGGTAAGAGGGGGAAGCCTAGCAAGGGGGAACGCGGGTGGGGGGGTATTTGGGGGGGTCGTGCAGACTAAAGGTTTGCGCACCCTTGGGATAAATGATTGTATCATTTACTGTGATGGAAAAAGGGAGTATTAGGCCAGCATTAGGGGGGAAATATGAGGAGTTCAGTTTTAGACATATTAAGTTTAAGGCATATCTATCCACGAGGATATAGCCAGGAGGCAATCAGAGACTTGGGACTGGATTGCAGGTGTGAGGGTGGATAGATATCGCTGCGTATCATCTGAATAGAGATGATACCAAAAGAGTTGATGACGTCACCAAGGGATATTGGAGAGAGATGAGGAGAGGTAGATCCCAGAACAGAGCTACTGAAGTACATCAACAGAAGACGAAGACATGTTGGCAACAAAGACCAAAAATGTGCTGTGGGAGAGGTGTAATGAGAACCAGGCGAGAGAGTTGTTGTTGATACCAACAGAGTTTGGAATATAAAGGAGAAGAGTGATTGACGGTATCAAAGGCAGCAGAGAGATCGAGTAGGATTAATGGGAAAAAATGACCATGGGAGTTTGCTTCATGTAGATCATTTGGCTTTTTGAGCGAGTATAGTCTGAGTGAACTATACGAAAACCAGATCCTAATGGGTTCAGGAGGGCATGAGAATGAAGTAAGTTTATTTATGCAGGGCGGTAGTTGGTAAGGCATATAGGGTCTAGGGTGTTTTGGGGAATAGGTGTGACAACCTCGTGCTTAAGAGATGGGGGAAGTTCCAGAGGACAGGGAGGAATTTAAGATTATAGGTGAGTTCAGACAGTAGTAACAGTTCTGATAAGGTGTGAGGGGGTGGGGGTAGTAGGATTGAGAGGGCATGTGGTAGAGGGAGAATAGAAAATTGGCTTAGAAACTTCTAACTCTGTAACAGGAGAAAAGGAGTCGAGTTGGAAAAGGTTTGTGTAGAAGCAGAGAGTAGGGGGAATGGCCACATGGAATCTCATGGATAGCATCCACCCTGCCTTTAAAGTGGTCAGCAAAGGTTTGAGAAGGAGGGGAGAGGGAGGGAGGGGGGGGGGATCTCTGTCTGCCACATGCAGATAGAGAGGGTAGAAAAGCTGGACAGTGTGAACCTCAAAGGAAGACCAAGAAACATATGGAGGCAAAGGGTGGAACTGATATTAGCAGCAGGAAAAGAGGTGGACACCTACCCCGACCATTGGGGCGTTGATTGTGAAAGAGAGACCACCATAGGAAAGGGCAGGCCCCACACAGTCATGGTGTAAGGGTCTGTTTGCGCAAAGAGCTGAAGTGAACGAGAGCAGAAGTGGTTGTGTACAACCAGAGCCTTACCCATCTTTCTTAAAGAAAGTAGAACTTTAAATCACAGTCCCAATGAGCAAAATATGTTGATAGTGAAAACAGCCAAAACCACTATAATAAGTATATTTAAGTGTGTAACCTTCCTTGCCTGGCTCTAAAGGAGCTTTCTTCAAATTGACTTTATAAATGGCAATGCTCAGTCTCTCCTACTTGTTCAGGGTGTTGGGTCCGTGCAGGCTGGGCGTGGATATGCATTTATGGGGGCCAGAAACGTTTTATGGTACAAAAAGGAGCTTTATTCAACATTCGTTTATAAGGCACTCCAGACAAGTACAAACTTCACATTAGACATTAACTTGTGGCAAATCATAAAGTTACTCTGTGCTTCTTCCCCTGGTAGCTCTCACTCCTACACTGGGGAGGTACTTATGCTTGTGTCCCTTAGTATTGGTTAGCTTAGCAATCTCCTGCATACCATTAATAATGCACGATCTCAATTGGGCCCCCATTGGGAATACACTCTTCTTTCTGGGACCAGTATCCCATTACTGTGTACTACATACCTCGTCCATGCAAATTTGGATCTGGAGTTTACCAAGGAACTTCCGATTGGACCGATCCGGTAATGCACTGAAGTTACAACTCTGAGAACCCCTGCTAAGAACATGCCTACTCCTCTTCCTGCATGAGAACAACCATGGGCATTACTATAGGCACTAACTATAGAGTTCATGTTCCTTAAATGAAAATAATAAACAGGGACAGGGCACTCTTGATATACATATCTATACACTTAAACATATTTACAGGACACAGTGAGGCCTTCTGCCAGAACTCTGAGGAACCTGCTTCCAGAACATTGGATGGAGCTATATATACCCATCTATCACTGGTCAAAAGACACACCAGGGAGTGACAATCCCTTCTGCACAATCATCTTACATCACATGATGAGACGGGACAATACCAGAGTGATCCCAACCGGTTAACCCATTAAGGCTGTTAACCCCTTACATTAATTAGTTGTCCCCAGAGAGGGACTGCACTCTCCCCTATCAAAACATAATGTTGTCCCAAACATTCTTTCACATATAACACAGATAGACTATTGAAACCCTTAAACCATATACATTTCTTTCCTTTCGCTCAACATAATATCACAATATTAGGCATGGCATAACACTAATAATGCATTTGACATGAGTTTTCATGTCATGTTTTCATCATACACATACAATCACATGGTGATGGGCCTGTGGGGCACAATACTGGTTAGACCAGGGTCAGGGGTGATCAGTAGTATACAATTCTACACTAGGGCAGTGGGCAGGTGACATAACACTGTTCTCTATATCAGAGAATCTCCCTTAGTAATGGGCAGGATCAGGCTTCTTAACTATTCCCCGCCCCCCAAACCCCTTCCTTCAGGCACTTGCACAAAGTGGACCCTCTTACAGCCTGCATTGTCAATATTTTCAACCCGGCATTGGTAGATACTACGGCCTATATGCCATTTCCGCACCAGAGTGACCACTTGCTCTTGTTGCAGGTGAAAGCGGCTACTGGTGAAGAAGTATCAGCTGAAGACTTGGGAGGAGCCGATCTTCACTGCAGGTGATATGGAGCATGATACCAATGTTTTACGTCTAGTGGGCTCTATGTAATCTCCCTTCTAACTGAAGTATCAGCAGTGCAAGAACAATTTAACACAATATCTTTATCTGTTTCCCTAGCATTGCAGAGTTCCAGTTGTAAAAAAATATAAAAATATATATTGATTTGAAACACTAGAAATATAACAGAGGCTAATGTCTCATTCATGAAGTTTCTACCCAGAAATCCATTGTCGTCTCTAGTGAATTCAATTATTCAGCTCCCCTGTGCATCTGTTCCTCTGTAAGCCCCTGGGTAATAATACTAATGAAAACAAGTAAATCGTGTTAAGAAGTCTTAAAGGCGGACTCTCATTTTGCTACAGAATTTCTTTGTTATGGGTTTTTTTGTTATGATTTTGTTCCTTTAACAAATGTAGAGATGCAAGTCAAACTACCATTAGTGCATGTAATGCACTATTAATACTGCTTTTGTTACGAGCTTGTCAGGGGTTCATATTTGAACAGAGTAAATAGAACTGCACTTTTTTGGTAAAAATTCTGAAATTAATCATTACCTAATTATTTGTGTGGGCTCCTGAACGTGCAATGTTTTTTATAAGGAGGGTGGTGCTATAGTTCCATTGCCATAGTTTATCCTTTTATTAGCTGTGTTGGTCCTAAAGTAGTTGCAGGGGCAGTAAGGAAGCATGTAGGCTGGCCAACGCCAGTCCTCAAGGGCCACCAACAGGGTCAGATTTTAAGGATATCCCTGCTTCAGCACCAGTGGCTGTCGTTGTCTGAGCCACCTCCTGCTAAATCAGGGATATCCTTAAAACCTGACCTGTTGGTGGCCCTTGAAGACTGGAGTTGGCCACCCCTGTCGTATACAGTACATATGTTAGAGACCTACAAGCTCTGTACACACTGTTACATCTTTGAACAACACTTGTAAAGTCATTAAAATGTTTCACAATCTACGACAAACCTATGTTCTACAAGGGATCTGGGTATCTGACTTTTTGCCTCTCTGTTTTGATCAGGAAGTCTGGGGTGACGGATCACTACGCGTTGGATGACGACCACGCTCTTCATCTGGCTCGGAAAACAGTCAGAAGCTTGAATTACAAGAAGACCTTGGATGTAAGTTGTGCGAAAATGTATAAACCGTGGTGCAATCTTTATGGTCCATTTTACCAGGCACCCGCTTTTCACAGACATTCACAGCACAGCCCCACAACGTTCCCGCTGTTTTCCCCCCCAATGTATTTCTATAGATATAGGAGGAGATTTTACGAAGTGGTACTCCTGGACTGCGCCAACAGATTGGGCATGGCAAGGTGCTGCCACGCGGTGTGGCAAGGAGCTGCACCACAATATTTACAAGGCTGCTTTATACACCTTGAAACATGTTTTAATAGCTGGAAGAAGTCTTCTAGTTGCACCATGATTCCACCACATCTCTAATGTGGCTTTCGACTTTATGGACCACATTACTATAATTAGCACCTTAGAATTAATGTAAACCAACTAATACTTTTTATAGAAGTATGTGATGAGTTCGATCTGTTTATATGTGTTGATGTTAATATAAGCAATGAGACAATCATTGTATTTTTATTGTAAATTATATGATACTTTTTTTTAACATCGGATTGCAGCAGGCGGTCTCCGGAGCTGAGCCCCATACATTTCCGCTCCTTCCAGAGATGGGTACCCCGTAGGCCTAATGGGAAGTCCCTTAGCTAATGCAGCTGCCTCCTTACCTGCCGCCCTCCTTCTTCTGAACCGCAGCGTCAAGTGACGCCGCAGACGTGTCACGGCGTCTCATTGCCATGGCAACGCGACGTCGCAGTGTCCAATGATGTCATGATGTTGCATTACAATGGCAACACGACGATGCGATTCAAAAGGAGATGGGGAGCGGCCGCAACAGCTAAGTGCCTGGGGGTGCTGGTCTCCGGTTTGCTAGCAGGGTTAAGGTAATGGCTGCTTTTCATGACTCCCGCGCCCTATGGACTAATAGGAATCCGTGATGTCAACAGGTTTGACTTGTTGGCCCGCATGATGCGGGAGCTTTAAACTTGGACGAGGTACCAGCAGCCTCTTTGGAGGTCTGTATCTTGGGAAGCAGGGGAGTCACTGGAGCTGAAATTAATGAGATCCTGCTCCGGAGACCCCCTGTTTCAAACCTGTGTCAAAAAATAATAATAATAAAAAAGCGCGCAAATTGCTCCTTTAATACAGCAGTGCCAACAAGGATTTATTTTTAAGTTGTGTTGTGTGTTTTTTTTTTTTTAATGTAATCTTCAGCTTCATGGACCCCCTGGTTCCTGGGATAATAACCAGTGTACCTACCAGTACTAGTAGTGACTAGCATTGCAATGCAGCAAAACATTTGACAAGGAACAGGCACACCCCTGCTGTTTAGTCTGCACACACTCACAACAGCTCCATGCAGTACTGCCTACCTCTGGCATCATGAACCTGCTATGTATCTTAACTTTTTTCTTTCTCCTGGCCTCATGGAGATGTTACTCCCTCTATACACTACAAACTCCTCCATCCTGGCCCACACCCAACATCACCATACACCCTACATCACCATATACCCTGGACTACTCAAAAGCCTTTCACTATCTATGGAATGTTGGTGGAGAACTCTAAAAACCAGCACACCAACCACTGCTCACTCTAATGGCAAACACCACAAATCTACAACTTGCAAACTACCCAAATTTCTGCTCATACTATTACTTTCTTTAGCAGGTGATATTGAACCAAACCCAGGTCCTCCCATTTCAAATCTGTCCCATGCCCCTGAGAATTCCACCTTTAAATTCCAAAAAGGGCTATCTGTCGCCCATATAAATATTCGGAGCCTGCTGCCCAAACTGGACGAACTAAGGGCATGGTGCCTTATGCATAAACCCAAAGCCATCGTTCTTACAGAAACATGGCTAACCCATAAAACCCCTGATGCAAATATCGCCATTCAGGGATACTCCATTTTTAGGAGAGATAGGTCAAAGAGAGGAGGAGGGGTGTTATTTTATATTGCAGACACATTACAATTTACACTGTTAAATTGCCCCCCAAGCCCACGCTCTTTTGAAATTCTAGTTGGCAAAATCTGCCTCCCCTTTTCTAAGCCCATCTTGCGCGCTGGCATCTACCGCCCCCCTAAAGCCCCTCTACAATCCCTGGCTGATATCACCCAGTTTCTTGGCTCCATTTCCTCTATGAACGAGAAGAGTGAGCTGCTAGTTCTTGGGGATTTCAACTTCAATTGGCTTGACCCTAAAAACCATAAAATCCAGATACAACTCAAGTCACTTAACCTATCACAACTCATTTCCCAACCCACACGGACAAACCTGAAATCGCATAACCATTCCTTGCTAGACTGGATTCTCTCCTCAAACCCCAGCAGAATCCAATCCTCTAGCATCCTTCCAGATATTTTCAGTGACCATGCAATAGTGTACTGTGTAAGGAAAATTAAAACGCCCCATTCAAGCCCTAAAGTTCTCCTCACTAGAACATTTAAAAACTTTAACCCACAACAGTTTCTGGATGACCTTACCAACTGCCCATGGCACAGAATCGATTTAATTCCCGACCCTGATTCTGCGCTCGTCTATTTCCAATCAGAGCTCTTAAAACTCTGCGATACCCATGCTCCACTACGCAAAATAAGGGTACGGGGGGCCCACCTTCCATGGGTTACAACTGACCTTATTGCACTCTACCAGCTCAGGGATACCATGTGGAAAAGCTACAAATCAACTGGCACTACCAAGGATCTCTATCACTACAGATGCCTGCGGAACATGTGCACAAGGCAAACAAGACATGCAAAAGCACAATATTACTCTGACAATCTCCACCAAAATACATCAAACCCAGCTAACTTCTGGAAGGTTATCAACAATATATTCCAGCCTCCTAACCATCAACAACCAAGTAATATCACTAAGGGGGATATTACTCTGACAAACCCCACTGACATTGCAAATGCATTCAATGATTACTTTGTGGGGTGTGCCACTAACTTATTAGCGAAACGCAGCCCAAACCACAAACCTGAATCTCATCCTGGGATTGCCCACATAGCCCCACCCCTTCCCAACACTGCCCACAATTTTCAATTTGGCCCAGTATCTGAAGAGGAGATTACACAAGCGCTCCTCAAACTAAAACTAAGTAGCCAATGCGGACCTGACTTGCTACAATCTAGGTTCCTACGACTTGGTGCCCCAGCCATTGCCAAACCAATTGCTTCCATAGTCAACTCTATCCTGTCAGCAGGCCATATCCCTAAGACCTGGAAAACTGCCAGAGTTGTCCCAATCTTCAAAAGTGGGGACAAAAACACTGTCTCAAACTACAGACCAATCTCACTTCTCCCAATTCTATCCAAAGTCATGGAAAAATGTGTCCACTCCCAATTAAACGACTACTACACCAAGGCAAATTTCCCTAGACAATTCCAATCTGGCTTTCGTCCCAAACACTCCACCGTAACTACCCTGCTAAAAGTTTGCAATGAAATCCAGTGTGGAATGGAACGGGGACAACTCACTGGTGCAGTATTCCTAGATTTTGCAAAGGCTTTTGATACAGTTGATCATGCTATCCTGCTTAACAAACTCCAGAGCTCTGGAATAGGGAAGCATGCTTTAAACTGGTTTCAGTCCTACCTATCAGGAAGATCCCAACATGTGTCCATCTCAGGCTCTAACTCCAACCTCCTGGATATCACCTATGGTGTTTCGCAAGGCTCTGTTCTGGGGCCCCTACTCTTCTCAGTGTTCATTAATGATCTTCCCACAGCTTGTAAGGAAGCCTCAATACACATGTATGCAGATGACACAATCCTATATGCACACAGCTGCTATAGCCTCTCTGACCTTCAACACATACTTCAGTCTGACTTTTTGAGACTCGAAAACTGGATTTCCCAAAACAAACTGTTTTTAAACACTGACAAGACTGTAATAATGGTATTTGGGACCAAGACTAAATTCTTAAAGCTTCCAGCGACTGAGCTCCATATTAGAACCAACACTAACACCACCCTAACCCCTGTCACTAGTTTTAAATACCTGGGCTTATGGTTTGACTCCCACTTAACATTCGGGATGCACATTGATACCCTGACAACCAAGACCTATGCCAAACTAGGGGTACTTTACAGGAACAAATCCTCCCTAAGTCTCCTGGTCAGAAAGCGTATCGCACAGCAGATGCTAATGCCAATTATTGACTATGGAGACATAGTATATGGCACAGCACCTCAAACCCACCTTAGCAAACTTGACACCCTCTACAATTCAATTTGTCGTTTTGTTCTCCAATGCAACTACAACACACATCACTGCGAAATGCTCAAAGAACTAGATTGGTCATCACTAGAGTCTAGGCGCAAAGTTCACCTTTCCTGTCTTGCCTTTAAATTCTTTATGGGCAAGCTACCCAGCTACCTGAACAAGCTTCTCACCCCTACCATATGCAGCACCTATCATCTGAGATCAGACGCCACAAGACTGTTCATGGTCCCAAGGCTCAACAAAGTATCCGGCCGCTCCTCCTTCTCTTACCGTGCACCCCAAAACTGGAACAACCTACCAGAGACTCTCACATCCACCACCAGTCTAAGTTCTTTCAAATCTAAGGCTGTCTTACATTTTAATCTGGTCTGTAACTGTTTAATTCGCCCATAATATATATTTTCTTTAACTGTGCATGCAATGTCTTGTATATAATGTATACCTTGTTCATTTATGTAACTGTATTTGTAACCATGTATTATTTGTCTTAACTCTGTGCCCAGGACATACTTGAAAACGAGAGGTAACTCTCAATGTATTACTTCCTGGTAAAATATTTGATAAATAAATAAATAATACCAGTGTGCTTTCCTGGGGGAAAAATATGGCCACTAAATCTCGTGGGACCTGCAAGCCAATTGGAATTTGCAACCAGTGACATTGCGGCTTCCTATTGGCCTGATAGTCGGGGCTATACATACATGTTCATGAGGCGTATCGGCATCAAAAAAAGGTCATTCCCTCGAACCGGGGGTCCCCAGGGCTGAGAATAGAGCTGTTCAGCGCAGGTGGGGGCTTCATTCCAATTCTATATTTAAAAAAAGAAATACATTTAGATGTTTTTTGGGATTGCTGCTTCATTTATATTTACTTGTGACCTACGACCGCATGTTACATGACACACGCACACACACGCACACACACACACGCACTACATTCACCAACTATAGTAAAGTTTAAATATAAAGTGAAATTAGCATGTTTAGTGCCAATTTTACTGTGCATACAGTATTTATGTGCTGTAGCTGCTTACTGTATATATGTAGGTACATGCTATTACTGTGACACAATCTTTTACATGCTGTCATAGGTCAGAAGCAAAAATAAAGACCATGGTTAATTTAAAATGTAATGCAAGTTTTATATACTCTACATCTATGTGATGCAACATATTTTCAGACATTGTACAATACAGCACTGGGTGAATACTAAATATTCTTTTTTTTTTTTTGCTGAATAATTATAGGTGACGTTAGAAAACCCCGAAGAGCCACTTTTTCCTGCTGATGAATTGTATGGAATAGTTGGTGCCAATTTAAAAAAGAATTTTGATGTCCGAGAGGTATTCATTTTTGATACAATTACCAGTCCATATTTATTTGTGTGTTGGACAGATACATATTGTCACGGTAGCTTACACGGTTATAATATACACACCAGGTTACCATAATAACCTCTCTTACCTCTGGGTTGAATCGATTAAGACATGCGGTATAATAAAGAGATTTTATTCCTTGAAAACAGGTGGACACAAAATATATACAAATAACAGAAAATATATTAATCACTTATATGGGAAGGGGCCAAGATGAAGCAATCCGCAGACTGGCAATTCATCTAACAGGATACAGTTCAGGATACAACAGGAACAACCACAACCAACAACTTGGAATAGAGCTTACACTCTCTTTTATGGAGTTCTGCTCCTATTCCCTACCATTGGGCCTCAGGCATTGGAGAACAATTACCTGGGTCCAATTACCTTGTGCCAACTCACGTGGGAAGCAAGCTAGTACCTGCCCACAGGGGGTTAGCATTCCTCTGGTCAGAGATCCATTTCCCTAGCCCCACTCTAAAAAGCTGGCGCCTCTAAGTCTGCCAAATGGGGATCTGGACAGGGAAATTCTGACTTTGTGTGACGTATAGCACCTCGCTCAAGTACCCATGTCCTGCTCTTCTACGCCCTAGAATACTTAATCAAGGGCAGTGAGCCTTTCATTCATGGGTATCCCTCAGACATCCTGATGCCCTGTGGCTATTAACATTCCTTCTGGGCCAGTGGCTTTCGCATGCTTTGGGATATCAGGGATACAGAGTAACATTTTAATATCATACATATATTAAAATAATCCGTTCTGTGGGTCTAAGCGGGCTGAAATTTGCTAGGTCCTCATGCCGCAGGACACTCGCCATAGTGGCCAAATTTCAGCCTTCCACAACCCCCAGAACCGGAGATAATAAAAACAAGTTAAAACCTTTCATTAACTTTAATACAGGATTCTCCGCCACAGGTTAAAAGAAATCACTGCCTTTCACTCTTTCCATTGGATTCAATGGGCTCTGCCGCCATAGGCTTTTAATGGAGCAACTCCGCCGCTAAAGGCTATGAGAAATCTCAGCGGCTCACTCCTCCATTGGAATCAATAGGGCCGGCGCCGCCATAGGAAATGCATGGTCCGGTGCCGCCATAGGATTCAATGGAACCTCCGCCGCCATTGAAGTCAATGGGCAAACCACACTTTTCACAGTTAACCCTACTCCGTTCGGTTGATGGGAGAGGGCTGGAAATTGCCATGCAATCATGCAGGAGCAGTAACTACATGATGGCCAAATCCCAGCCCTCTTGTCCTCACCGAACCGGAGATATGAGTATCAGGTTTATACAGTTTGATACTTAGCCGTTTTAACCTAGCAGCTGTTTCCTCTGCCATTGTGGTCAATGGCTGGACCCTCGTAGCGGGCGTGACCCTTTCTCGCTGCCATTGAGTGCCGGACCCGGTTGGGGTCAAGTGAGGGGTTCCCCTTAAGCTAGGGCCAAAAAGAATTAGCCCGCTACCTGCCCTAGAACCGGAGCTACAATTTTAATGAGTTTGAACTTGGCCGTGACCAAGTTCCCACGGCACTTGAGTGATCAAAGGCCCTTTCATAGGCATTGTATCCGCTTTCGAGGTTTGTGGTTTGGCCGGCAGCCAACTCGTCCTTGGAGAGCGGAGTAGTGGAATCCTCATTGAAATCTATTACTCCATTCATATCAATGGAGAAGCTCCGCTCCTCCTCTCGGGCGCCACGTGCTGGTCTTCTCTGATATCGGCCAAAACCTCTGAAATCTCCATAGGGGTGCAGGGAGCTCCAATGGCGACCTATGGGACAGGCTGCAAATGGACACTGAAAAGGCGGGAAGGGGAACAAAGGGCCATAAATATGTAAACACTATTAACCCTTCCCCTCCCGACCTGATCCCAGTGTATGTGTTGGGTGCATACACTGTAAGGGTACAAAACACATGTAATCAGTGACATACATTTTGATATTGAGGCAGGGGCATAAAAACACACTTTGGCCATTATTATGGTTAACCCCTCGCCTCCCACACGAGGGTAGGGGTGACCAGCTGGGTTGTAACCCCTTTATTACAGGGCCAGCCACCTCCTCTTGTGACACAAATATAAATATTGTTGGACTTTGGCAAAATTTTGTACTCAATGGACGTAAACGGAACTAGTATGTTACTATAATTCTATATCCATCACCTTGCCAACAGCCAGCTGCTACGTTGTAGATGCGTACCTGCTTTATAATATTCAGCTTGCAGCTTGTCCCTTCACTGGTAAATTACTGTACACTTTTTGCACACAGCTAACTATATAGCATGGGGGGGTCTCTTTCTTACGAATAGAATTATTCAGGTTGTTCATGCTTCCCTATACAGAGGCTGTGTTTGGTATTAACCTCCAGTACAGGTGGTCAGGCAATGAAACGGCTTATTAGGTTGTAAACTCTTTGGGCAAGGATTCATTAAGCCTGTATTTTTTATACAAATAAGGATATTCTCACATTTAACATAAAATAATTAAATAGCAAACCTCACCATTTTCACTGCTAAAGCAGCATTCAGCAAGAATCAAAAGCATTCATTGCAGTCTGTGTAGCCACTGCTGGCCTGAAAGACCTGTATGTCCCATGTTCCTTGCGTGCCCAATAATTTCCTATCAGTGCTGCAGTGTACAAGACACATTGCTGGATCATCGCAGTATATCAGTTATTATCAAGCTGCTATTGCCAGGTTTTCAGAGAGCTGTGACATTCATTGCACGTTTTTTTAAAATTAGGTAATAGACCGTGTAGGCTGTGGGATCATTTTTAATTCATGTTGCAGAGCTGCTAACTTGGTTTTTGCAACACGCACTGTTGTCGCTTGACGTGCCGAGCTATCCTGCGTCAGAGTTACAGTGGGTGCGGTTCCTGCATAATCCAGACCTGCTGGAGTTCTGTGGAGCTTCAACTGGAGCTGATCATTACTTTTCTTGCATGCCCTCATTATTAAACAAAGCCAGCGTCCTCCATAGAGGGGTGTGCACTTCATATGCAGCCATTGCATTTGCTGGTTAATTCAGCGTTGCTTAGAGAAGCATAATAATAATAATAAAAACATATCTTCTATATTGCTAGTGCTGTACACAGTGTCCCAGAACCCATGATTGACCCAAATAGCTTACAATCTAATCTTGATGCTTGAGGCACAGGGATTATCTACCTCAGGTTTCAAGTCTTATTCAAACTTGGTTTGCCTGTTTCAAATGCAGTGTTTAGACCACTAATATACTCCTTTATTCTGTCACATACAACTACTGTATGTAAAAGGGGTTGTAGCATTTTATTCTGCAAAGAAAAACTGCATCAGAAATGTAACCGTACTGCACCGACACACTTTATTCGAGCAAATACCCAGTATGTACCTGGCAGATACCTGGAATGCGCCGCTCCTCACCTCTGACAAGCCCCGTTGCGTTTGCCTTCCCAGCCTGGGTTCATGCCTGGCTGACGGGCGGCTGATCTGTTAAATGATAATGATTAGGATTTAATAGGCTTCAATGCTTCGCGTGTCTACCAGATGGCATAAATTCATGAATTGTAATGCAGTATATATATATATACTGTGCAGTATTGCAGCCAGTGGGAATAAAATGCTTCAATCCCTGCCTGGAAAATAACCCAATGCACTCGGGCAGAAAACAGTCACAAACCTCAATACACCCGGGTATACCCGAATTCGTGGGACTAGCCGAGCTCGAATAAAGTGTGTCGCCAGTGTATATCTATAAGATACACCGCAACATTACAAGGCATGTGCTACCAGCATTAATGGAAAGGGTTTACTGCCTGGTAGCTCCATGCATCAAACAATACGATCTGTGTGTGTGTGTGTGTGTGTGTGTGTATCTATCTATCTCTGATATAGGGGAAGGATGAATTTAGGTGTATTCAATGTAGAGGAGGGAAGGGTAAAAGTAGGTTCAATTTTGTAAAGGTAGAAGGGAGAATTAGTTGATGGTAATGTTGGAGAGATCACCTGAAGACTTCTCTGAGAAGAGCTGGGGTTACAGATGGGATTTTAAAATTGGGACACGGTGTACATGCAAAATATTCTCTGCACAATCAGACTCGGCACATATCTCATTACTTGCTCTTGTGCACAATGAAAGTAAATTAAAATACTTCTACTTATTTTGTATAATTTTAGGTCATTGCCCGAATTGTGGATGGAAGCAGGTTTGACGAGTTTAAAGCCTTGTATGGGGATACATTAGTAACAGGTAAAGCTTAAACAAGCAGGGAAGTAAAAGCACCTATAATTGTATGCTGGCTCTCGCCATGTGCTTGTTAATTATCACCAACCCTTAAATTGTTTGAAACCACTCATTTGCTTTGCCTCCTCCTTTACTAGCTTCCATTTTCATTATTTCTTTATTTTGTTATTTTATTTGTTCCTTTCTTTTATACTTCTGCGTTTGTAAATGTACATGGGTTTGTGTCACTTGGTTGTTGGGTGCAGGCCCGTCCCTAGGCGATAAACGGGTAAGGCGTCGCCTAGGGGCGGCATGTCTAAAGGGGCAGCAAGAGGGAGAGAGTAGCAGCGCTGCTGCTTTCCTTTTTGTTTTTTTAAACATGTAGTAATGAAACGGGGTCTCCAGAGCTGAACCCCGTCCCTAGGTTATGTGCCACCCTCAGGCAGGCACTATTGATGCCTCCCCGCAGAAGCTGAACCCTGTTAATTTCAACTCTGGGGACCCCCTGCTTCCTGAGTTACTTGTCTCCTTAGGGGGTGTCAGTATCTCCTGCTCCGGTTTAAAGCCCTCGGTCACATGGGCCAATAGGGAGCCGCATGTGACATCACAGCTTCCTATTGGCCCATGTGATAGGACACCTAAACCGGCCTGAGATAATGGCATCTCTTAACTCAGGAAGCAGGGGATCCACGGTGCTGAAATTAACAGGGTTCAGCTTTTGGGGGCAGGGGGCATCCTCAACAGTGCTTGCCTAAGGGTGGCATATACCCTAGGGATGGGCCTATATCAACTAATGACCCATCAGGTTTCATCTCAAGAAGTTGAATCTGGTATCTCAACATGAATTTTGGAACGTACAGTAAGGTCTATTGGCAGTTTATTTATCCTGCTCCATATGGTATGTGGTATAAAAAGATACCCTTATGTATAGGATGGGGTGTTGTTTCAAGTCATGAGTAACCTGTGGTCTGTAATGGTCAAATCGGTAAAGCTTAGACTGTGCCCACCAATGTTTCACCATGCATTAATTAGTAACCATGCATAATACATTTGCCCTCACTATAATGTTGTCCAATTAGTACAAATAACCCTGCTTTAGAAAATCTTGTATGTTCTTTATTTGGTAGTGCATTTTGTTGAGATTAAATTCTAGTATTTTGATGTTGATGTTAGTATGTAGCTCCTTTACTAATTCTGTACCATTTTCTTTTAAGGATTTGCCAGAATATCTGGTTATCCGGTAGGAATTATTGGAAATAATGGTGTTCTTTTCTCAGAATCTGCAAAAAAGGCAAGTACATCCTGATGATCAGGTGGGTGTGAGGAGCAGTAGTCATGAGTCAAGGCTATTGAAATGCTGCAGTCAAAAAGTAGTTTTTTCTTTTTGACTGAGGTAGAGAGACTGTGCTTGCTTTATACTGGGGATAAAGGAGTTCCAAGTGTCATGGGCAATGATGGGGGGGGGGGAGGGGAAGATAGGAGAGCAGTAGAGATAAAAGAGACAGTCCTAAGCAGAGCTTGGGAGATAAGCAGGGAAAGGACGACAAACCAAATCCGATATAGGCAAAGCCAGAGGAGTGTAGGCCCTTAAAGGTGAGATGAAGAACTTTTGTAGCTGGTATGGAATTTGATGGGAAGCCAGGAGAGGGCTGTAAGGAGGAAACGTGCAGGGACTGATCTAGGAGATGATGAAATAATCATTTTTACAGCCTTTTGGATAGATTGTAGGGCGAGGAGTTGAGAGGCAAATTACCTGTTATTATTAGTTGTTTAGGAAGTCAAGATGGGAGAACTGCAAATATGAACCACGTGTTTATACTGTAGACTATTTTTGTTAAGAAAAGTCACGACAGGGCTCCAAAGGACCCAACATTTATTAAATATTTTATTTGCAAAACAGGAGATTAATGTTTCGCTCCCATCTTGGAAGTGATTTAAAACAGTTGAATACAGTGAAAAGTATCAGAAGTGTGTATATATCTATATATCATCTATATAGCATCTTGGCTAGATCTTCACTATCTGAGTAGGCCATTCTATATTGCCTCGGGTAACAAGAGTCTATGTATAACATGTCTAACTTTTATAATACCATCTTAAATATTGTTGCAGAAGGGAGCCAAGAAACCAAACTAATTGTATAACCTGTAGTTATAGACATTGCATATTATAGCATCAGGGAGAGCGTGCAATTCCTAGAGATAACTTTAGGTTTGTAATACTATGTATCAATCCTATGCATCTCTGAATAGCAACATTCACGAGTATAACTTCATATAGTAATAGGGTGTTACATATCTATTATCATTGTTCATCCCGTATATTGCGAGAGCCAAGGTACAGTAATTGGATGGAGAGGGAAAGTTCCTTATTCAGGACACAACCTTTAAGAGGAGGGGCAACTGTAGTTGCTAGAAACATAGCTAGAATGGGTACAAATGACCCATCAGAAGAGACTTCTATAATGGTGGTAGCTATGGAAGTGGCACAAAGGTGTAATCGCAAGGAAGGAAAAGCAGTGGTACTGTCTAGTTGGATGAGTGTGTTTGTAAAAATTAGCCTTTAATAAAGTATTTATTAAAATAGAGAAACACAAAAAGACATAAATCACAGTTGCAAAACGGTGTGAATACATAATAAAACCGTATTGAATAATCAAAATGGGTGATTTGATTATACAATACTATTTAATACGGTTTTATTATGTATTCACACCATTATGTAAAGGTGATTTGTCCTCTCTTTCTATCTCTATCTCTATCTCTATATCTGATACGTTTTCACTGTTTTTAATCACTCGCATGCACTAATGTGTTAAGTTTCTATTTATCTAAATATATTTCAGACCTCACACACCGTGTATATATACACCCATTTACAAACCGGGTGTTTTTATTTAATTTGGACACTATACTTACTGCTTGTGATGGTTGCTTCACAACTAGTTACACAAGTTATTGTGGTTCCCCTTTTTCACCCTCCCTTCCCCTTGGCGTGTGGATGTATAAGTAGCGCTTCTGTACCACTGCTTTTTATCTTGGGGGAAAAAAAGTTCAAGATGGGACAGACATTGATCTCTTGTTGGCAAATAAACCCTTTCGCATTTTGGACACCGGTCCATTTGAGTACCGTCTATAATTTTTATTTGATACAATCCTTCAACTTCAATGGATAGATGTGCACCCATGGCAGGATTAGCCAAAGGATTTCTGAGTGCCCCTTTTCTACAAATACATCTCTCTAAGAAAGTTTAAGCTGTGGGTTTTAGAAATGTGCTAGTTCACCAAAACCATCACATTGCCTGTTAGTGGGACTCGTTTCTGGCCAGCTAGAATTGCAATTTATTGAGACTAGTTCTTGATGATGAAAAGCAGACTGTGACAAAACAACAGAGCGAACATGTTCTTGACTTGAGCACACTGTCACCCACTTACCGTGCTACGCTGTTCAGCATCTGTAATGAACAGCTGGATCCTGCTTCTTTTGTTACATTTGTAATGTACGTGTGCCCTTTTTTCCTTCAATTTTTCAAATTCCTTTGCCACGTGCAAGCTCTTGTTCATCTGCCCTGTCTACCAATAGACAATGTACCTGTTCTATAATAAATGAAATATGTGCATTCTAAGACTGCAGTGTTTCAGCAAACTGTGTGCATCAGCTGACATGGCCTTAACCCATCAAATAAAGATGTGCACTTATGTCCTTCTGCTATCTCTATTGATGTGCTTTCATTGTGTGTGTGTGTGTGTGTGTGTGGGAGAGGGGGTGGGGGGGGGGGGGCACCTATCTAACATTGGCTGCCTAATAACTCGTGTTCCTCAGGTTGCTAATCTCTGTAATAAATTGTTTTTTAAAAAGTGGGGGGGGCACATTTACTGCAGCCAATAATAAGCCTATTCTTTAAGAAAAAAGGATGCAAAAATACTGCCTTCTATAAGACTATTGCTTTTAATAAACCTGAATTAAAAAGTATTGGCCAATATTCTAGCAGATAGAATTAAGATTTTCTTTCCACCCTGGTTAAATTGACTTTTGTATGGAAAAGATACCCTGTAACTAATGTACAGGCGCAGCCTGATTTACTTTCCCAGCAGCTACGGGATTGCCAGGGGACAATTACCATGGCAATCTGTTTGCCGGGAAAGCAGCCGCGAGCAGTCATTTCATTTAACATTCCGGCACTGTAAATGCTGAAGCTGTCACCTTTTGGTGGAGACGTGGGGAAATTACTTTTTTTTTACCCAAAATTCTGGGGAAAGGGAGTTGAGATATAGTATATCTGTATGCAAGGTTCTCATAGCTATTTAAGCAGACCTTTGACTTATTTATTTTGTGACCATCTGTTTAACTCATTGGATTTTTTTTGTTTTAAGGGACACATTTTATTGTAAAAAAAAAAAAAATGTAAATCGAATTGATAAAATTCACATAAACAAGGCAGGGGTGCCCTCTTTCCTCACTTATTTTTTTTGTATAGCTATAGAGTCTCTGGGGATTGTATTGTGACAGAGTTTACCGGGCTTCTGGGTTGGTAATCAAAATTTTAAATTGCAAATGCAGGAGAAATTGGGAGGGTTTAACTTCTCAATATAGAAACTCACATTAAACTTTCAGTGGAAAGTCATGAACATTCTTTGCTGCTGCCTTTCTTGCTGCAAATAAACTCTCCAGTTTAAAGATTTGTAAATTGTGATACAATAACCGCATGGCAACAATCTACTGTAGGCGCAAAATGTAGCTACAGTACTCGATCTTTCTCTTTATTTACCATTTTTCCACCAGGGGAGCATGGAGATCATATCACTATTTGACTCAAAAAGGTATCAAGCTTCTTATACCTGTACTTAAAGAATAGGAAACGGGGAGACACCTCCCTCTATGTAGTATAGGGAGGGAATGATGGGTGCACCAGAGGAATAGTATAAAGCAAAGCATGGTTCACAGTCAGGCTATTTGTCCAGAGGGGGAGAGTAGGCTGTTGGATAGCCCTCAGTTGTGTGCACTCGCTAATCGATCCTGGTTGGGGTATTTATTTATTTATAAAAATTTTACCAGTAAGTAGTACATTGAGTTACCTCTCGTTTTCAAGTATGTCCTGGGCATAGTTATGATGACAGATACATGGTTACAAATACATGGGTACATTAGGTGAACAGGGTTATACATTATAAATAAAGACAAGCTGCCCTACCTCTTGGCAAAGTAATGTAATGTACCTATCCCTGATACTAAAGCTATCCCCATTGCCATCCTAGCTCCATTTCCTCCATTGTTCCCATCCCACAGTTTTTTCCCTCTATACCTTTTTCCTTTTTTATTTCATGTTGTTGACAAAATAAACACCTCAACAAATAAGATTCCCTTTCTTGGTATATGCTAGTTAAACTGCCTACCTCTACTCACTTGCCACAGTGAGCCTGGGACAGAAGAGATAGTATTGGGAAAAGAGAGATTGGCCTGTAGTTTGAGACACTGGTTTTTGTCCCCACTTTTGAAGATTGGGACAACTCTGGCAGTTTTCCAGGTCTTAGGGATATGGCCTGCAGACGAAGTAGAGTTGATTAGGGAAGCAAGCGGTTTGGCAATGGCTGGGGCACCAAGTTGCATGAACTTAGATTGCAGTAAGTCAGGTCCACATTGGTTGCTCAATTTGAGGAGCGCTTGTGTAATCTCCTCTTCAGATACTGGGACAAATTGAAAATTGTGGGCAGTGTTGGGAGAGGATGGGGGTATAAGGGTACTCCCAGATTGGGCTTCATGTTTGTAGTTTGGGTTGCATTTTGCTAATAGGTTAGTAGCACACCCCACAAAGTATTCATTGAATGCATTTGTAATGTCAGTGGGATTTGGCAGAATAATTTCATCCTTAATGATATTACATTGTTGTAATGGAGGTAGGTAGGTAATGGAACGCCAGTCTGGTGAAACACCAGTGGGTAGAGTGTAGATTTAGTGGATATAAGTAGACCCTGAACACTACAGAGAAGATGCCCTGTGGGCAAATAAGAGTGTGTAACTGGATAAAATAAAATATAACACTTTATTCCGTCTCGTGGACATAATAAAATACAGGGGGACACATAGTACATACAGTGCAACTAAAATGTATTGCAGCCTGCTAAGGAGACAAGGATACTGCTAGATCGTTTCAATACAATTCTCCAGAGTGTACAGTGCTGCACAGCAAAACAATGGTTGCCTGCAGCAGAGCCTTACAGGTAGTGGTACCCTGAGGGGTTAAACGCAGAAGACCTGACTGCCTGCAGTATAACTAGTTACTCCCCGTCCAGTAAGGAAAAGGCAAAAATGTATATGCCAAATATCCTCTTTCGAGGATCTTAAACCCTATCCTCTAAGAGTATCAAAATGCTGGTAGTTCTGAAAAGTAGTTGCCAACGATCATGCCGGATCAACAAGAAGCAGGGAGCTGGGGGAAGGAGAGTCTAAGCTCCGTAGTGTCCCTAGCTCAGAAGCCCTGACGGTGAGTGGATTGGAGCGGGACGGGGAGGGAACTCCCTACTCGGCGTCCTAACAGCTTTAGATGCAATAAAGTCAAAGTTTGCCCTAGTTCGGGGAAAAACTGGGGACGGACGGGAGAAGGGAGGGTATGCTCATCTAGCTATCCCTAAAGCGCTGTAAACTGCACTTAATAATGAAAGAAAAATGGTATGAGCCCACGCTGAATAGGAGCTTGATGTGCTTATCAGGCTTAAATCATTTTTTGATCATAAGATGCAATCAAATTACTCCTTTGTTAATTTTTAAAAAAAGATGTCACTATATTACAAGCCAATTTGGAAGCAGAGGGGTTTTGTATTTATTTTTTTGTGGTAGCTACTTCAAACACCAATTAATGTGAAACCATGGTCATATGTTCCTTATTTAATAAAATCATGGCTATTTAAGAAAACTATTCCTTTTTATTTCCTCCCCGCCCCCTACAAGTTCCTTATTAGGCAATTATTTCTTCCTTGTATACCTGCTTCTAGATGTAATATTCTTAACATTATATTTACAGGGGACTCACTTCATTCAGCTATGTTGTCAAAGAAATATCCCTCTCCTTTTCTTGCAAAACATTACAGGTGCGTTTTTTACCTTTTCATTGTGTATATGTATGAATGTATGTACACACACAGTTATATGATCACCAAAGTAGTCCTATAACCAGCACTATACTCGGAGATGGTAATTAAGTAGTGTGTATTATCCCATCAGACACATAACCCGACGTTACGGCCCCCAGAGGGACCTTCTTCAGGTAGCACGGTTTAGCTCGGTGAACCACCGGAGTTACAGATCTGTAAAACAATAAATGACCATTGTGCGGGGGTTGCTGCTTTAAGGAGGGAACTTTAGGGAGAAGACCTGAAGTACAGAGTAGCGGGAGTCTAGTCAGTGTCACGCAACTGGCAAATGAAAGACCATCACACACAGTACAAGTAAATACAGAATGGTCGCCCACAATCTAATGAGCGGAACATTCTTTTGTGTTTTGCAAGATCTTCTGTTTTCAGCTCACTATTGAAGTTAAATGCTTTTTTGTTTTGTTTTTAGCCAGTTCACATATGTATCTATTTCAGGGTTTATGGTTGGCAGAGAATATGAAGCAGGAGGAATAGCAAAAGATGGCGCTAAGATGGTGACTGCCGTGGCATGTGCCAATGTGCCGAAAATTACAGTAATCATTGGAGGATCTTATGGTGCCGGAAACTATGGAATGTGCGGCAGAGCTTACAGGTCAGTGTTCTTTTTAATGCCACATACTGTATTAAAGGAGAAGTTTCTCCTACTTGGTTTTCGTCATTGTTTTGCCCCCACAATTTTTTTTTTCATATGATGGGGTCCAGTGTTTTCCTGAGCCAAACGCCACTATTATCAGCTAGGGGGACCCTCCCTTCCTGAGATACCTGTGAAGTTACTGGGTTTAAATCTCTCTTTGGAAATAAAAAGGCTGCCAAATTTTGGGCCAATAGGAAGCTGCAACACCATCGGTTGCAACTGCCTATTGGATGGCTATTTAAATCCCATTTACAAACCAGGAAGTAATACCAGCAACTTCACCAGTAAATATCTAGGGGATACAGGGAGTCCCCAGAGCTGTAAATTGTGCGGTTCAGCTCTCGAGTACAGATGGGCGAACGTGTCAACGTTCAGCCTGCACATGTTCTATTTCGGAGTCCTTTACTAGAGTTGCTTATATATTACCCAAAACGCACTTTTATACAGCACTTAGAGACACGCCAGTGTGTCATCTGGAGCTCATCTGGGATATATCTGCATATTTACGTAATTATACTTTGCATATCCAATTTGGCATGTGTCCAAGGTGTGTTTTTTGCGCATGTGTGTCTCCACGTGTTGTATAAAGGTGTGTTTGGGTTGGTATATAAGCAACTTGGGAATCTAGTAAACAAGAGGCCCTCCTTTCCAGCCAAACACTTATTTCATGGCCTGGATAGTGTTTTAAACTTTGGCAAACGCGAATCTTAGTGGCCAAAGGCTTAATTGCAGCACTCACATGTTTTACATGCTTTTTAAAGTTGGGCAAACAAAACTTCTTTTTATTTTTTTTATTTTTTTTTTTGACGAATTTCTGAAAATCTTCATTTTGAGAAAAAATGCAACTTTTCCAGCGGATTCTAACTTTTTTTTTTTTTTTTAATAATTTGCCTTTCTCTACCCTGGAGGATCTCTGGTTTCAATCCTGTTCAAAACAAAAATTGAGGTTATGCTGGATTTATCCGGAAAATTGTTTTTATGGATCTTTTATTGTTTGGTGAATCGGTTAGAGCAAGCATGTCAAACTCGCCGCATGCGGCCCACAACGAACATATTTGCGGCCCAGCTCTCCAATATTTAACTCGCGCTGCGCGCACTTTCTGCAAAGGAAAAAAAACCAAACCTCCCCCCTCTCCCGATTGGCTGGCGCGTGTTGGCACGCTGCCAGAATTTTTTTTAGGCCCGGAGCCAGCTCTATCCGAGCTTGCATAGTGAGGCCCGCCTCTTCCTGCTGCCCGCCTCTTCCTGCTGCATGGAGCAAGTCAGGTGACTACTGCTCCATGCCTGCCTTGCTTCCCCCTTGCCCTCCTGCTCCGATTTCCTCCCCCGTTCCGATTTCCCTTGTCTGTCTGTGTCTGTCTGTGTCTGTCTGTGTCTGTGTGTGTCTGTGTGTGTGTGAGTGAGAGAGAGAGTGTCTGGGAGAGAGAGAGTGTCTGGGAGAGAGAGAGTGTCTGGGAGAGAGAGAGAGTGTCTGGGAGAGAGAGTGTCTGGGAGAGAGAGTGTCTGGGAGAGAGAGTGTCTGGGAGAGAGAGTGTCTGGGAGAGAGAGTGTCTGGGAGAGAGAGTGTCTGGGAGAGAGAGTGTCTGGGAGAGAGAGTGTCTGGGAGAGAGAGTGTCTGGGAGAGAGAGTGTCTGGGAGAGAGAGTGTCTGGGAGAGAGAGTGTCTGGGAGAGAGAGTGTCTGGGAGAGAGAGTGTCTGGGAGAGAGAGTGTCTGGGAGAGAGAGTGTCTGGGAGAGAGAGTGAGTGTCTGGGAGAGAGAGTGAGTGTCTGGGAGAGAGAGTGAGTGTCTGGGAGAGAGAGTGAGTGTCTGGGAGAGAGAGTGAGTGTCTGGGAGAGAGAGTGAGTGTCTGGGAGAGAGAGTGAGTGTCTGGGAGAGAGAGTGAGTGTCTGGGAGAGAGAGTGAGTGTCTGGGAGAGAGAGTGAGTGTCTGGGAGAGAGAGTGAGTGTCTGGGAGAGAGAGTGAGTGTCTGGGAGAGAGAGAGTGTCTGGGAGAGAGAGAGTGTCTGGGAGAGAGAGTGTCTGGGAGAGAGAGTGTCTGGGAGAGAGAGTGTCTGGGAGAGAGAGTGTCTGGGAGAGAGAGTGTCTGGGAGAGAGAGTGTCTGGGAGAGAGAGTGTCTGGGAGAGAGAGTGTCTGGGAGAGAGAGTGTCTGGGAGAGAGAGTGTCTGGGAGAGAGAGTGAGTGTCTGGGAGAGAGAGTGAGTGTCTGGAGAGAGAGTGAGTGTCTGGGAGAGAGAGTGAGTGTCTGGGAGAGAGAGTGAGTGTCTGGGAGAGAGAGTGAGTGTCTGGGAGAGAGAGTGAGTGTCTGGGAGAGAGAGTGAGTGTCTGGGAGAGAGAGTGAGTGTCTGGAGAGAGAGTGAGTGTCTGGGAGAGAGAGAGTGTCTGGGAGAGAGAGAGTGTCTGGGAGAGGAGAGTGTCTGGAGAGGGAGTGTCTGGGAGAGGGAGAGTGTCTGGGAGAGGGAGAGAGTGTCTGGGAGAGGGAGAGAGTGTCTGAGTGTGGGAGAGGGAGAGAGTGTCTGGGAGAGGGAGAGAGTGTCTGGGAGAGGGAGAGAGTGTCTGGGAGAGGGAGAGAGTGTCTGGGAGAGGGAGAGAGTGTCTGGGAGAGGGAGAGAGTGTCTGGAGAGGGAGAGAGTGTCTGGGAGAGGGAGAGAGTGTCTGGGAGAGGGAGAGAGTGTCTGGGAGAGGGAGAGAGTGTCTGGGAGAGGGAGAGAGTGTCTGGGAGAGGGAGAGAGTGTCTGGGAGAGGAGAGAGTGTCTGGGAGAGGGAGAGAGTGTCTGGGAGAGGGAGAGAGTGTCTGGGAGAGGGAGAGAGTGTCTGGGAGAGGAGAGAGTGTCTGGGAGAGGGAGAGAGTGTCTGGAGAGGGAGAGAGTGTCTGAGAGAGGGAGAGAGTGTCGGAGAGAGTGTCGGAGAGAGGGAGAGAGTGTCGGAGAGAGGGAGAGAGTGTCGGAGAGAGGAGAGAGTGTCGGAGAGAGGGAGAGAGTGTCGGAGAGAGGGAGAGAGAGTGTCGGAGAGAGGGAGAGAGTGTCGGATAGAGGGAGAGAGTGTCGGAGAGAGGGAGAGGGCGGGTGTCGGAGAGAGGGAGAGGGCGGGTGTCGGAGAGAGGGAGAGGGCGGGTGTCGGAGAGAGGGAGAGGGCGGGTGTCGGAGAGAGGGAGAGGGTGCGGGTGTCGGAGAGAGGGAGAGGGCGGGTGTCGGAGAGAGGGAGAGGGCGGGTGTCGGAGAGAGGGTGTCAGGAAGAAAACATTAATTTTATCGTTTTGTTTTTATACTGTACTTTTCTAAATAAACCTATGTTTCTATGAAAATTGAAGTTTTTGTTTTTTTGCCTGCCCACCTAAACTTAAACCTTGTTTATTTGGCCCGTATTAGCCTTTGAGTTTGACATGCTTGGTTAGAGTATATTTTTGGCTTGGAAGAAACACAGCGCACACAATTAAAAGAAAACTGGGCTTATTAAGCTGCAGTTCAGTCACTATCCTGCATGTGTGTTTTTTTAAATAATTCAGTTCTGTAGAAAGAAGAAATACTTTAGCATTTTCTTTTTAAAAAAAAACAACTTTTAAAGACCAATTTTCTTGTATTCTATTTACAGCCATTTGCTAAGGCACTGCCCTTTCATGTCCTGTCACAAGCCTGGCACACCCCCTTTGTCAGCCCTGCCCTCCCTCTAGGCACATGTCAGTGCAGGAGTGCTCATGAATATTCATGAGCTACCACTGACAGACAAGCAGAATATAAACAGATCCCTTCACTAATTATGTCACCAAATTTCAACCTATCAATACATGGAGAACGAATTGACCTGCAGCTATACAGTTCTCTAGGTAATTAGAGATTGCACACATAAAAATATTGAAGTAAAAAAATAAATTAAAAAAAAAAAAGAAAAAAAGACTGAACTGCAGCTTATTAAGTCTGCCTCTCTGTGAGCTCCCGATATCAGAGGACTCTTTCCATAAGAAACCTAGAATTTAACACCAGGTGAGAACCACTTGACCAACCAGTCTGCCTATTTTCTGATCAGTTGTAAAATATCAGGCTTGATTTATTTTATATTTAAGATAGGTTTATGTCTAATTCCTACTTCTTTTAATTGTTTTAGCCCACGATTTCTATACATGTGGCCAAATGCTCGTATCTCAGTGATGGGAGGTGAACAAGCTGCTACAGTGTTAGCTACAATAGCCAAGGACCAGAAAGCGCGAGAGGGGAAGCAGGTAAATACTGATATGGATTTACAGATGTAGCCGGTGTTATTGCAAACGCTGGTGTGCAGTAGTGTCAGCCCGCCTCCTTTTCACGTGTAATTAATGCTTCACAATGGCAGCTGCTAGTGCTGGCTGCAACCTCTAACTGTTTATTGTATGCAAAAGACATGGCTGTTTTGGGTTTTTGCAGTGTAGGATTCACAATTGTTCTTTGTGACCCAAACACTTTTCTTGCCACCAGCTGTACCCAACATAACATACGCGATCTAGCAAATTTGTATTTAAGGGTTATTAATTAAACATTACTCTGTTTTCACCCCTCCCGGTAATGCCTTGCTGCCTCTTGTCCCCTCTTCCCCACCTTACGCTCTCCTCCATCATGCCCTGCTCCTCTTTGCACTCTCCTACCCTTCTCTTTGTACTCACTGCCTTACTGTGTCTGCACACTACACTCCCTCCTCTCCTACTCATCTCATCTGTCCCTTCCTCTCTTTGCTATATCTGTTTCCTCCTCCTACTCACCTTGCTGTCTCTCTCCCCCTCTCTCTCCCCCTCTCTCTCCCCCTCTCTCTCCCCCTCTCTCTCCCCCCTCTCTCTCCCCCTCTCTCTCCCCCTCTCTCTCCCCCTCTCTCTCCCCTCTCTCTCCCTCTCTCTCTCCCTCTCTCTCCCCCTCTCTCTCTCCCTCTCTCTCCCCTCCTGCCTCCCTCTCTCTCTCCCCTCCTGCCTCCCTTTCTCTCTCCCCTCCTGCCTCCCTCTCTCTCTCTCTCCCCTCCTGCCTCCCTCTCTCTCTCCCCTCCTGCCTCCCTCTCTCTCTCCCCTCCTGCCTCCCTCTCTCCCCTCTCGCTCTGCCTCGCTCTCTCCCCTCTCGCTCTCTCTCCCCTGTTGCCTCCCTCTCACTCTCCCCTCTCGCGCTCTCTCTCGCTCTCCCCCGCTGCTTCCCACTCTCTCTCTCTCTCTCTCTCCTCCGCTGCTTCCCTCTCTCGCTCTCTCTCCTCCACTGCCTCCCTCTCTCGCTCTCTCTCTCTCCCCCGCTGCCTCCCTCTCTCGCTCCCCCGCTGCCCTCCCTCTCTCGCTCTCCATCCCTCTCTCGCTCTCTCTCCCCCGCTGCCTCGCTCTCTCTCCCCCGCTGCCTCGCTCTCTCTCCCCCGCTGCCTCCCTCTCTCGCTCTCTCTCCCCCGCTTTACTTACCTGGCCCCCCAAAAAACATATTTTCCCTATAAATTTCCTTTTTAGTTTCCTTTTTTATTTTCACCACATATAGTAAGTCATGGCCACATACAAATCTTCCGGCACTTTTCTGTGTGGAAGAGATGCAGTATGATGTGCTTTTACTGTGAGCTCTTAAAAAGGAGTAACATTGATTTTTATTTTTTATTTTATTAAACTTGCATTGAAACTGAACCCTGATCATTTGTCAAAACACTCTTATACAACCCTCTGTCTTATTCTTTTCCCTTTCATTGGAAACTATAAATAAATATCCGGTTACACAGGTTTCATCCTTATTACTTGTGTGCTAGGAGATAGCTAAAGCCTATACGTTTATAAGCAAATACCTCCAAAACAAAACAACTATTAACCTCTACTTTTGAGAGCTGATAAACGTATCATCAAAATACTTTAGATAAAGATTATAAAAACCCATCGAAGCTTTTGTTCACCATGGAAAATGTAAGTTTAAAACCTTATTTAATAATAGAATTAGCTATTGGTGATTCCATTTGGGCCTTTGGTGTCGGGCGTGCACCCGAGGCAATTCAATCTCCAAAGTAAAGGAAGTGCACCTTTTTCTTCAATGTGTAAAATCTCTGAGAGCCTTTTCGTGAGTCAAGATCATTCAAAGGTCTTAGATTTCAGATTAGACAAGGTATGTCTTCGTCAAAAACATCTGAAACATCCAGACAGAAGCAGGCTCAAGGACATCGTTGCCCCAACAATGCTGGTTACTGAGAGAAGGGTCCCCTTATTGAGGACAGGGCACCATGGAGGTAGATTGCTCTCTTCATGGAGAGATGGGCCGAACATTGTCAGAACGATGGGTACTTCTAATAGTGTCAGAAGGTTATGCAATAGAATTTCAACAGGCTCCAAGGAAAAGATTCCTGCCATCTGGAATGCCCAAGGATCCATAAAAAATTGTCAGGTCTACAGGATTGCATTAAGAAGTGAGCAACACAATGTGATCATTCCAATTTGTTTATGGTCCTGAAGAAGATCACATTTACTTCAGTGTTATATTATAAGGACCAACAGTATAGCAAAATAATCATTTCAAGATGGAATCGATGTGATCAATTATAAATACTCAATAGATTTAAAGTACACACATCTTCATGTGCCCATACTTTCGTACCATCAGAAGTACACAAGATTTTGTTATCCTGGGTCATCACTATTAATTTTGTGACCTGTCAACTACCTTGGTGTATTCACCAAGATTTTAGCAGTTTTGGAAACCCATTTATGATCAAAACGGATCTTTGTAGTTCCATATTTGAATGATATGGTTAGTCAGAGTTCAATGGAAGCAGCAGTGCAACACACAAACCAATCAATATTTTACAAGAACATGACTGAATTGTACATTTCAATAAAAGCAACTTTTCTTCATATCAAGATTTTTACCAACAGTAACTGCAAGGCAAAGCATATCTCTACTAGGATTGATTAGTTAGAGGGGGTGCCATGGTTGTGTGTCCATATACAGCAATTTGCAGAACGATTTTTAAAAGCATGGAACATCGATGCTCCGGACTTGTCACAAAACAAAATACAAATCTCTCTCACTCGGATGGTGGACACTTCTAAGAAAATAAATAAACAAATCTCACAAAAGGAAGGTAATTACTTCAAATACAGAGGAATGTTCTGTAATAACAGAAGCTAGTGTTATGGGGTGAGCAGTAACCAAAACAAAGTCGTTTAAGGTGCATTGAATTTCAACTAGAAAAGGTTGTCAGTAAATGTCCTAGAATGGAGAGCCGTTTTCAAGGCAGTTATCCACTTTTCACACGAAGTTTCAGGAGCTTTGTGAAGAATTCCATTCGCTGGCGTTACATCAGTAGCATATCTAAATCACAAAAAGTACAAGGAATCTCCAAGCAACAAGAGAGGTCTCCAAGAGCCTGTGATGGGTATAAAAAAACGTTTGTGATGGTGACCTACCTCTGGCTGGGAGTGGCCATTATCTTGTACAGTTAGGGAGAGGCTACAAGAAAGTGAATTATTGATCAGCAGGTTTTTGAAGTGCCATTAACTTCTATTTGTGTACATCATGATCCAGGACTGCTAAGTACCACTACTTTGTTAATTTTGTCTATTGATATTCTAGTATATACATTAAATCTTTAAAAAAAAAAAAAAAAAACGGGATGGGGGCTCTACCCATTAAATAATCAAAAATTAGGCTTTACTGAAATTAAGCACAATACCACTACACTTAATAGTATTTCAACCAACTACATGTGCATTACTTTGAGTGCTGTCTGTTTCTGGTACTACATTTATTCACACAGTGGTGTCACGGTGTTCTGTAAGTAGAACAACATTAGGGGCCATGAATTCCTGCACTGAGAACTTTCCCATGTATAAAGCCATAGTGACTTAACTAAGGCGAAAAGGAACTGCCACTGATTGGCCATTGTATCCCACTGCAAAGATCAGTACTCTAACTGCATAACTACTACTCATTGCCCTCCTTTGTTGAAAGCTTAAGTTGTTGAATGAAGTTGGAATACTCGAGAATAAACTCTTACTTTATAGAAGAAGCAACTTCTCTTTTAAACTATTGCTTAATTGGTTTGGGGGAAACGATTGACAGTTGTTCGACAAACCAAGAAACATTATGGCTACTCTTAAGTGTACATTAAATTGAATACATTTTTCCGGCCTCACAATCGCTATTACACAAATGCAATACGATATATATATATATTTTTAAGACAACCCAAGTCAGATTTTAATTAATTTGTTTTCATTGACTGACTAATTTTATCTCTGTATATTTCTCTAATTCAAGCTGCATGACTTATTGAGCATTAAAGTCAAGGTACAGCTTAACCCCCTTATAACGCTGTGCTTAGGGTCCAAAGAATCACATCGCACTATAAGCGGATCGCGTTAGAAATAATGTGCAATTGTATGCATTGTACAATAAAGTATTTTAAGATACCAATAATCGTGTTGTAAAGTATTCATCAATACAAAAATTGGGAGCCACGCTTGCATCGCGTTGTAACGGATCGCGCTATAACGGGATTGAGCTGTATATGTTTTTTTACTCTTTTGTTTATTGTTGCAGGTCTCTGAATCAGAAGAAGCCGCATTGAAGGAGCCGATAATCAGGCGGTTTGAGGAGGAGGGAAATCCATACTATTCAAGTGCAAGGTAGGTAACCCTATACTGGAACAATAACATACAATAAGGCTTTTAAAAAAAAATTTTTTATTAATTATAAACTGTTCTTTAATATTTGTTCCTCATTCTGTGCATTTTAGATGGATATACTTTAACAAATTTGGAAAAGGGGAAGGAAAAAAAAATACCCATGTGATTTAAAAGCACCATGTTTTGGGTGTATAGGGGTAGATTTATAGAATGACCTTTCAGCAGAGGTGATAGCAACTAACACACAAGTATCCTATTCCTACATATGAATAAAAGCCAAGAATTCCGCGAGGTCGGCGGTTTCATATCAGGTAGTAGGAAAAGGGCAAGTTTACATACAGGCATACCCCACATTAACGTACGCAATGGGACCGGAGCATGTATGTAAAGCGAAAATGTACTTAAAGTGAAGCACTACCTTTTTCCCACTTATCGGTGCATGTACTGTACTGTAATCGTCATATACGTGCATAACTGATGTAAATAACGCGTTTGTAACAGGCTCTATAGTCTCCCCGTTTGCGCACACCTTCGGTACAGGTAGGGAGCCGGTATTGCTGTTCAGGATGTGCTGACTGGCGCATGCGTGAGCTGCCGTTTGCCTATTGAGCGAGATGTACTTACTCACGAGTGTACTTAAAGTGAGTGTACTTAAACCGGGGTATGCCTGTACTCCTTTTCAGCAGAAAATTTCTATGCTTCAGTGTAAACCGCATTGCCCGTTATGTTTGTACTATTCTCGCTGGTGATAAAGGTACTTTGTAAACAAGTTTGCGTGTGTAAATAAAACGGTGTTCAGATAGTCGTACCCATATGCATCTTATATGATGTAATGACCACAGCCACTAACTGAGTCCATGAGACTATTACCTAGCTATTGGACTGTCGGACTCCATACGTGTATTTTACTTTTCAGAACGCTGTGAAGTTAACATATCATTGGCAATGTGACAAAATATGAAAAATAAGGGCCTTAGTTGGAAGTACACATTGATGAAATCTGATGTTTTGCTTGTTGGGTCCGTATCTTCAGAACCTTCAGTTGTCGCTGTTTTTTAGTGTTACTATTCATTAAATATTGACCTGTCTTTTAATTATAAGTCAATTTAGAGAATGGCATTCATTAAACAGCTTGTATTTACGAAAGTCATTAAGAGTCTGTTCTAATAGTGTTTATCAGTCAGCCTCCTGGTTTTTTTTCACAGGAGTTGATCAATTTGAGCAAATTACATGAACCGTTCCCTATACCTCTGTTTTCTTGATGGATGCCTATAATGAATATTTCAGAGTTCTATATGTGACTCATGAGCTATCAGTACATTGCTGGTCGTGTTAAATACTTAATGAGCTTTCCCAATAGACATGGGTGCATGTATTTGAAAGAAATGGATATTCTGGAAGACTTTCAAATATTTGTTCTTTAAGATTTTTGTATTAAATTGTAAACTTTCATGATTGAAGTCCTACTCTAGGAGTGGCCAACTTCAGTCCACAAAGGCCACCAACAGGTCAGGTTTTAAGGATAACCCTGCTTCAGCACAGGTGGCTCATAAGTGGCTCCATCAATGACTGAGCCACTGATTGAGCCACCTGTACAGAAGCAGGAACAGCCTTAAAACCTGACCAGTTGGTGGCCGTTGTGGCCGGGAGTTGGCCACCTCTGTTCTATTCTTACATAGTTACATAGTAGATGAGGTTGAAAAAAGACTTCCGTCCATCAAGTTCAACCTATGCTAAATTTCGACAACAGATACTTTATCCTATATCTATACTTATTGATCCAGAGGAAGGCAAACAAAAAACCCCAGTGACATATCATCCAATTATATCTCATAAGGGGAAAAATAAATTCCTTCCTCCAAGAATTGGCAATGGGATTAATCCCTGGATCAACATCCTTTCCATGTATACTTATTTGGTATATCCCTGTATACCATTCCTATCTAAAAAGATGTCCAACCTTTTTTTTAACAAATCTATTGTATCTGCTATCACAGTCTCCATGGGTAATGAATTCCACATTTTAACTGCCCTTACTGTAAAGAACCCTTTCCTTTGTTGCTGGTGAAATCTCCTATATTCTACAACCACTTTGGTCCAGGTGCTGGAAAGAAAATGTTGCCTCTTAATGTAGTGTTGAGTTCTTCTAGTAGCTGCATTGGTCCTGGAGAACTGTCGACTTTGTTAGTTGTGACCGCTTTGGATGGACAGCATGTAAGTTTATCTGTGATATACAATAAGCTGCCTCCTCTAGAGTAACTATAGCCTAAGAAAAAATATTTTTGAGGTAAACTTTACAACGACTGCTATGAAATGCTCTCATGATCAGGCCTCGACAAATGCACTCGCCCACTCGCCTTAGGCAAGTACATTTTAGCTTGGCGAGCCATCACTCCCCCGAGCCACTCGCAGCTCTTTCATGCCGGGCACGTCATGTAGTTTTTTTTTAAATCCTACCTGGCTTCTCGCCAAAAAAGGGCATGATTTGGGAGGCGGGAACAGATTTACCAGTGTACACCAGCTATTGAATCTCCTGCCTGCACCTCCCAGTGGAGCAATGGATGCCTCAAACAGTCCTGTGATAGAAATCTTCACTGCCGGTCTGTTTCTGGGTCTGGCTAGAACCACTCTCCATTGAATAGACTAGAGCAGGGGTGCACAAAGTGGGGGGGGCGCGAGATTTGCTATTGGGGGTTGGTTCAGACGGCTCCTTATGACGTGTCGCCATGGCAACATGACATCACATGACGCTGCGGTGTCATGAGGCCAGGACGTCGGAGCCAAGGTAATTAGGGGGGGTGCGAGGAGAGGGGGACAAACGGCAGGGGGGTGCCAGCAAAAAAGATTGCACTCCCCTGGACTAGAGAATGCAATAGGAGCTGATATGCTGGGCATCAGGTACAGTATCCTCGGTGCAGTCACGCATACTGAGCTTTTCTGCATCTACAGAGAAAGGAATACCCCCCACCCCCTGCTCTGACTGAGTCAATTAAAGGAAAATGCCTCTATTTTGACTTTCATCATCCTGACTGGTTAATGGATTCCTCAAGTCTTAATCTCTATCTCTTGTGTTAATGTCGTCTATCTATGTATTATTTGTATCTTGTTTTTTTTTCTGAGTAGGCAATTGTTGCATTATTTTTTTAATAAATGTACAATTTTTTTTTATAGCATATATTCACCTTGTGGGGTTTAATTCAGCCTACTGTTCCTGCCCCCACATAATATATTTCTCATAATAAATAAATAACATATAATAAATACATCACAAATCCAAGTTAGCTAGTGTAGCTGTAACATAATTCTCTGCATTGATTTGAATCAATAGGATGGATAGAATACGTACAGTAAACCTATACATGTATCCTAAACTTATACATGCTTCCATATAATCTGGAGCAATGCTACAGCCCTATTTATTTTCCTGACCCCTCCCCAAATTAAAATACACACAGTGCTTGCATTAATGATGGGCTATATACACACACACACACACACACACACACACACACACACACACACACACACACACACACACATTTCCTTGATGTGTGGGGCTGCAGGAATGCATAGGAGAGAGGATTGGGGGATGGGGGGAAAAAAACCCCATGCAACCCTTGAACCTTCCAGGTGTTTCATGGAGATGAGCGTTGGGGTAAACACCAGTGATCTACATCTTACTGCTCTCGCTGCTCTCCCCAGCCTCTCGCTGCTCTCCCCAGCCTCTCGCTGCTCTCCCCAGCCTCTCGCTGCTCTCCCCAGCTGCTCGCTGCTCTCCACAGCCCCTCCGTTGTCCCGGCCCCTCCGTTGTCCCGGCCCCTCCGTTGTCCCGGCCCCTCCGTTGTCCCGGCCCCTCCGTTGTCCCGGCCCCTCCGTTGTCCCGGCCCCTCCGTTGTCCCGGCCCCTCCGTTGTCCCGGCCCCTCCGTTGTCCCGGCCCCTCCGTTGTCCCGGCCCCTCCGTTGTCCCGGCCCCTCCGTTCTTGTTAGGAATTTATTTTATTCCATTTAAAAAAAAAATTACAAAATGGGGGCAGGGCTAGGGGTGAGTAGCATTTTTTGCAATTTGTAGAGCCCTGCTCATGATGTTCCATTGACATGGATCCTAATCGGTTTTTACTTTCTTGTAACTTTCCATGTGTGTTTTCTATTATCGTTAAAATTAAGATTACCACACCATTTAACACTGCTGATTCAATTTTTGTTTCGTTTGTAATTTCAGGTTGTGGGATGATGGAATCATTGACCCAGCTGATACCAGACTGATTTTGGGACTGAGCCTCAGCGCAGCTCTAAATGCACCAACACAGAAGACACAGTTTGGTGTTTTCAGAATGTGATCTATGAAGGTGTTTTAGCTCCTCAGAGTGAAAATTGGATCAACTGGGCTTGAAATTTCTAAGATCTTAATTTCATGTAAAATAAAATATTTTATACAACATTCAACATAGTGTTTGTCTCTAGCCAATAGTTGTGTGGATTGAGCCTTCTAAACAAAAATTCAAATACTCCTGGCATATACAATGAACAAATTGTAATTACTATTTAAAGAGAATAAATTATTTTTTAATCTAGACTGTTGTTTAATATACAAAATGTAAAAGGCCCTGCTTGTTTAAAAATGTATATTAACACCACATTGTCTTATTTTCAGACTTTGGGAAAAACATTAAATAATTAAACAGCCTGCACTACCCATCACATTTTTAGCACATGGGAAAACCTTCTGAACCTGTAGAATTGTAGATGTTTCTATTCACTAGACCAGGGGTGAGCAAACTGAGGGGCGAGATTTTCTGGGGAAGGTGCGGCGGTTACAGAGGCCCTGTGCTTCCCCGAAGGCATTTAAATTAAGTGCCGGGGGACCGCGCGAGGCAACGTGTCGACATGGCAACCTGGAGGCACATGACGCTGCGGCGTCACGTGATGTCACCCCCCCCGCACTAGATTTCCATTGTTTGTTTTACATCAGTTAATTGGCCGTTTAGGGTTTGTGACCAAAGATAACCACATTTTTAGAAAGTCTACTAAGACATCCGGCATGAATTATACAGTGGACGAAATATCAATATTTACCTTTGTATTAATCTAGTAAAGTTGTTGCTTGGTTTCATTTACTATACTGTAACAACGTACTGTATGATATTCTACCTTGGGAAGTTCATACTCACCAAAAATGGATTTAAAACCAATAATAGAACGTGCTACTCTATCCCTTTTAAATATTTTCAATTAGTCAGGATGCAGCACCTCTTCTGTTCAAACACATTTGGTACGGAGAAGATGGAAAAATCTCAATATCGTCTTGACCAATGTGACAAAAATCGAACTGTATTAAAATGATCATTAACAAACCATGTTGGTGTAGGTGTCTATTCATAAAATGTATGACAGTCTCTAGCAAGGATTTCAAGGCCACACCCTACATGTTGGTAAAAAAATATTGTCTCAAGATAGTGCGGTATGGTATTGTTTCACTTTCTACTCCAATATAATTTCCTCTGTGAAGACCATGGAGAACTCCCTGTTCATGCTCATAACTGTGTTATGCAACACATACCGTTCTGAACATGTTCTATTTAACCATCAAAACTTAACACTGCGCCGATCCTGTTGCATTACTACTTCTGAATTCAAGAGTCAGAAATGAATACCACCTGTGAGGTTCCTTGGCAGCCTTGAGTTTATTTGGTCTGCATTCCTTTGTCCTTAAACTATGTTTACAATTTTCTAAATATAAATCTGGGGAAGTAAATGGGCACATTTGTAATACAATTATACAATCCATTTTCTGTGCAGGTTGGGGCCTGCCTGCTAACTTTATGTGAATTCAGGATGCTGTACTAATGGGACAATTGTTCTTCAATGGACAGGCTTTGCCACACGTAAGTTACTGTGACCCATAGATTGAAAGCAGTAAAGGAACAGAGTCCCCAAAATACCACAGCGGGGAGTTAAAGAAGTTTTCTACAGCGGGAGAGATAATTAACACCATAGTGTGGCCGCACTCCAGAATATATAGAACCAGTCATAGAAAGGGCAGCACTCAATCCCCTAGCATTTTCAGAATAAAGGAACAGGTTCTGGGTTGCTGCATGCTTATGGAATTGAATGGGGAGTGCCGATTTTATCTCAAAATTGGTCGCATTTTTTTTTTTCTCCAGAGAATCCAACTCTACTCAATATTAAATAATAGGGGTTTATTGCATCTATGGGTCACAGTCATAGAAAGGGCAGCACTCCATGCCATAGCAAGCACGTCACTCACATATTGGTAGTTTATCCAGATTTTCATCAAGCAGCACACATGGATTTGGTGATAAACACATGACCTGTTATTCAGTTAAGCAACATACCCACATCAAGCAATGTTTCAGGCCAATACACAGCCTTTCATCACACTTTCTTGATGGGCCTGAAACGGTGATTGATGTGCGGTTTCTTTACTGAATAACAGGTCATGTGTTTATCACCAAAGCCATGTGTGCTGCTTGATGAAAATCTGGATAAACTACCAATATGTGAGTGACGTGCTTGCTATGGCATTGAGTGCTGCCCTTTCTATGACTGTGACCCATAGATGCAATAAACTCCTATTATTTAATATTGAAAGTAGAGTTGGATTCTCTGGAGGAACAAAATGACCAATTTTGAGATAAAACCGGCACTCCCCATTCAATTCCATAAGCATGGAAAAAGGAGGGGGGGATCCTCCGGCGCGTCGTTCCACTTGTGATTCCGGGACCATCAAGAGGTCTCCCCCACCCCCCATCTATAGTTGAAGATCTGTTGGATAATGTAAGTGTGTTCCCCTTTTTAAAACTCCACACGTTACTATTGTGTATTTAACCACCCCTGATTGTGGTCCCTCTCTCTATTTACATTGCATGTGTCCCGGAATCACAAGTGGAAAAATGAGCCGGAGGATCCCCCCCCCCCCCTTTTTTTTCTGACATTATATAGAGGTTGGTGAATCACCTCTAAGAAACTCGGGCAGCAGGATTACACTTTGTGAAGGACTGAAGTCTTGAACCATACTGCAGCACGGTTGGCGCAACAATCAATTTTCTCTTTAATTCCATAAGCATGCAGCAACCCATAACCTGTTCCTTTATTCTGAAAACCATCACTAAATCATTGCATATCTTTCTATTGCCAAAATTGCAAAGGTTGTGGACAAACATATTTCATGTAAAAGATATCCTTTCCCTGCACTGAAGCTCTTTTGTGATCATCCTTGTACTTTCCAGTAAGGACACCATGACCCAGATTTACTAAATGGTTGCAAACCATAAAGAACCGTAAGGCTCATATACATATTAACATGGGCCTTAGAGCTTAGCATTGTTTATTCAACTTGAGACACTTGCAAATATTGCTGCTATATTTCCTGCTCCGTCTTGTTAGAACTGTTTTTGTTATGTTTTGTTTAAGCTCTGCAAGTTATTTTTAGACCTCATGGGGAGATAGATGTGAAAGAGCTTTAAAAATCTAAAGTCCATAAAGGTGTTTTGAGGAAAACACAGGAAACACAAAGTACTTATAAGATACTCAGAACTGTGTTCTTAATTATTCACTTTCATAACAAAAGCATTGTTTGTCTAATAGCAAAAAAATAATCAAATTATAGCAGTATTTTTATTCCAACCCTGGATCTATACAGTAAGTCTCCAATATGGACTGGATGAAGATTTTTTTTTCTCCATAAAATAGATCTGAAAATGCAACGAAGTCACTGCCAAGATTGATAGTCAGTCAAGTCAGCATTAACTTAACAGCCATATTAGAAGTTGCATAAATTAGCATGGAGTTTGGTTTCAATCAAACTATGCTGTAGTCTCTTGTATTAAACAGCAGTGAGTTGCCACTAGACCATGAACTCCAAGGTACTATCTGAGTCTATCCACAAAAGATGTTTGTAGAATTGTAATGTTAGAGTTTATCCCATTGTTGTTGGGGGCAGCATTGTTTTAAAATGTGTTGCTTACAGTTAAGGGGTTAGGGATGATTAAGCTCCTGATTATCTGAATGCCCTGTAACATACTGTACTGTATCTCTATTTATCAGAGCACAGCCGTTAACACTTTAGGCAATGCAAATGGCCATTGAAACCCACAGATTCCCATCTCCTTCAAGCACACAACACATACCCTTACTCAAAAACAGCACATTTGACCTGTCCTGTCTCCCTCCTGCCTTTTGCCTCTAAATGCCTTATATTCTTTTGTGCTCCATTCTTACCTCCTAGTCTCTCTCTTATCCTCTACAATCTGGCTTCTGCACTCCTCACTCCACCGAAACAGCCCTTACCAAAATAATTAACGACCACCATGCTGTCAAAGACAACGGTCATTGCACTTTGCTCTACATATTTGCTTTACATATTACTCGACCTCTCTGAAAGCCTTTGATACTGTGGACCACCCTATTTTCCTTCACATTATCCAGACTCTTGGTCTCCTTAATAGAGCTCTATCCTGGATTTCCTCTTTCCTCTCCCATTGTACTTTCTGTGTCTCATTTGCTAACACCTCCTCCGTCATTCTCTCTGTGGGTGTATTCGAGGGCCCTGTCCTGAAATCTCTTCTCTTTTGTATTTACACTCTCTCTAGGTGACATCATATCTCTAGCGTTTATATATCGCCTCGATGCTGATGACACACAAATGCACTTTTCAAGCCCTGACCTTACAGCTGCTATACAGACCAAAGTCTCTGAATGTCTCAGCTATATCCTCGTGGAAGGCCCTCAGCCAATGAAAACTTAACATGTCAAAGATACAGCTCCTTATATTTCATCCCAAGCCTGGCCCTACTGCCCCCATTCTACTTGCTATTTGGAGAACTATCATAAATCCAGTATCGCAACCACGCTGCCCACAGTAGGTGTCACATTTGACTTCTCCCTCCCATTCTTCTCTCAGTCACAAAGTATCTAAAACCTGTAATGTTTTCCTCTGTAACATTGCAAAGATACTCCCTTTCCTCTGTCCCTCTACTGCTAAAACTCTAACATTGGCCCTCATTCTCTCCCATCTCGACTATTGTAACCCTGCTTTCAAGCTTCTCATGTCTCCCTTGCAATGTATCCTAAACGCTGCTGCTAGAATCACTTTACTCTCTCCTAAATCAGTCTCAGCGTCTCTCCTGCTGAAATCCCTCTTCTGGCTTCCAATTAAAATCGTATTACTTACAAAATTCTCTTTTAAAGCGGCAATCCAAGCTGGCGAATGTTTTTGCTTTTATATATATATATATATATATATATATATATATATATATATATATATATATATATATATACAGTATATACAGTGGTTGACAAATCACCAAAAAATCTACTCGCCAGACAAAAAAATCTACTCGCCACCTAGTACCAAACGTGTGCTACTTGGGCCAATATTTACTCGCCCGGGGGTTAAATCCACTCACCCGGGGCGAGCAAATGTATAGGTTTGTCGAACACTGTATATATATATATATATATATATATATATATATATATGTATATATATATATATATATATATATATATATACAGTGTTCGACAATCCTATACATTTACACACCCGGGGCGGGTGGATTTAATCCCCGGGCGAGTAAATATTGGCCCAAGCAGCACACGAGCTCGGTCGCGCGGCGTTTCCTCTTCTTACCCCTGTCGTGTGTGTGTGTCTGGGTGTGTGTGTGTATGGGTCTGGGTGTGTGTGTATATGGGTCTGTGTGTGTGTGTGTGTGTGTGTGTGTGTGTGTGTGTGTGTGTGTGTGTACATGGGTCTGTGTGTGTGTGTATATGAGTGTATATGGGTCTGTGTGTGTGTGTGTGTATATGGGTCTCTGTGTGTGTGTGTGTGTGTGTGTGTGTGTGTGTGTGTATATATGGGTCTGTGTGTGTGTGTATATGGGTCTGTGTGTGTGTGTGTATATGGGTCTGTGTGTGTGTGCGTGTGTACATGGGTCTGTGTGTGTGTGTGTATATGGGTCTGTGTGTGTGTATATGGGTGTGTATGTGTATATGGGTGTGTGGGAGAGTGTGTGTGCGTGGGACAGTGTGTGTAGGATATCAGTAGTGTCACATCACCCCAACACCCAATCACCCCGTCACCCCACCCAATCACCCCGTCACCCCACCCAATCACCCCGTCACCCCACCCAATCACCCCGTCACCCCCCCTGTCTCTCGCCCCCTGTCTCTCGCCCCGTCTCTCGCCCCCACTCTCTCACTCTCTCTCTCTCTCTCTCTCACTCTCTCTCTCTCTCTCTCACTCTCACTCTCTCTCTCTCTCTCTCTCTCTCTCTCACTCTCTCTCACTCTCTCTCACTCTCACCCTCTCACTCTCTCTCACCTTCTCACTCTCTCTCACCCTCTCACTCTCTCTCACCCTCTCTCTCTCTCTCTCTCTCTCTCACCCTCTCTCTCTCACCCTCTCTCTCTCTCTCTCTCTCTCTCACACCCTCTCTCTCTCTCACACCCTCTCTCACCCTCTCTCACCCCCTCTCTCTCTCACCCTCTCCCTGTGTCTGTCTCTCACTCTGTTTCTGGATCTCTTATTTACCCTATATATCTTACCTGCCCTATACTACACCGAAATAACCTATACTGCTTTCTTCCAGACTCAAGCTTCACACGGAAGACATCGGAATCCCCCCTAACCCAGAAGACAGGTAGGGAACACATTCCCTCCAATGTATAACATTGCCGGAATGAGGTACCTGGACATTGAGGGACTGCGGATCAGGTAAGATCCCAGGCGGGATTGCTGCTTTAGATATTGTGAGCCGGGGGCATCCAGACACTGATTAAGGGGTTCAGGAAACTAGTCATTCACACCTGGCTTTTATTTCTAGATCGACATTTACACACACACACACACACACAAACACGCAACAAGGGCTAATTGTAGTATAATGTAATACAATAAATATATTTGTCGTTTAAATGGATTTTATTCATATGTTTTATTTTAAAGCGGGGTTGGGGGCGGGACTAGGTGGCGAGTAGATTTTTTGGTTGGGCGAGCAGATTTTTGGGTGATTTGTCGAACACTATATGTATATATATATATATAATATATATATATATATATATATATATATATATATACATATATATATACATATATATATTCAAAAAATAAATAGACGATACCGTTCTGTGGCTAATGAAATGCTTTTATTTGTGTGAGCTTTCGAGATACACTGATCTCTTCTTCCGGCGATGTTCCAATGAATGATGCAAGCAAAGGGTATACTTAAAAACAGTGTCTTCGCCGGAAGAGATCAGTGTATCTCGAAAGCTCGCGCACGCATAAAAGCATTTCGTTAGCCACAGAACGGTATCGTCTATTTAGTTTTTGATTATTGAAGCTCGTCTAACACGGTACTGATACCTCTACATGTATGTATATATATGTGAATGTATATATATATATCAGAACAAACGAAGAATTGAAGTAGCGCCTCTAGTATAACCCGACTAAAGTAAATACTAAAAGAACCAATAGCTAATCATGGAAATGTTTAGTGGGGCGGCTAGACATGGGCTGATACGCTATGATAAGACAATGAATAAATAAAATATAAATGCAATACTCAACAATCGATCCCTAAAAAATATAAAAAAATAAATTATTTAATAAAAAATAAAAATAGTACCAAAAATTGAAAAGTAAAAATTAAAAAATTAAAAAACCTTCAATAAACACAGTCCTGTTCCAGTGGCAGTAGCACCAGGTTCTTGCAGCCCGCTTCAAAGGGATCACCAGTCCCTAATCATATCTGGAAAAAAGGAAAGAAAAAGAAACAGGCGCATTACCATAATAAAATTGTATTAAAGGAACATAAAATCTGTAAAATGCCCACTCACAAAGGTACAGCAATCAAGAGCATGTATGAGATAGGCTCTCATGTGCCAACAGCTCGATCATCAGCGTCCGGCTCAGGTTAGTGGCGTCGTCACGTGACCCTCCTTAGCCACGCTAAGATTGCGGCCGCCATTTGCCCACGAACATTGTTGCTGTCTACAGTCAAACTTTGGCTCTTGTGTGTGTTTCACGGCCGGTTTACTACTAAATCAAAGGACCTTCCAAGCACTGCTCCCTGGAGGGACCCTTCTCGGTGAACACTGAATGCGAGGTGTTCCGCTTCCGGTTTCTGCTGCACGAAGGAGGGTCACGTGACGACGCCACTAACCTGAGCCGGACGCTGATGATCGAGCTGTTGGCACATGAGAGCCTATCTCATACATGCTCTTGATTGCTGTACCTTTGTGAGTGGGCATTTTACAGATTTTAGGTTCCTTTAATACAATTTTATTATGGTAATGCACTAGGTGTGCGCCTGTTTCTTTTTCTTTCCTTTTTTCCGTATATTTATATATATATATATATATATATATATATATATAGTTAAGTTATGGTGAGTAAAAAAAGTGACAAAAACCCTCCACAGGAAAGCAAATATGCAAAATGCAAATACAACTGTATGCTCATCTGCATGTCTTAGCCTATCCCATAGCCTCTTTGCATACCCAGTTAAAATCAACCCCACACTGATGAACCCATTAAGGTCGAAACAGCTGTCTGTGGGTGGTTTTCTGGTTATGCACCTTAACCCTGGCTGTGCTCAAAGCTGTGACCATGCAGCAAGCTTAAGCCTATAGGGAACCATGTTAAAAATGGTTTTTGAGGCAAAAAGTGACACTGTGTGCTCATTTGCATGTCATTTCCCAGAATCCCTTGCTGCAGTGGAAGTGCTGTATGCTGGGTGATAATGGGGAAAGGCGGGGTTGCAGACCTGCCTAAGACCTGCAGATGAGCATACAGTTGTATTTGTATGTATATATATATATATATAATGTAATATATATAATATATATAATGTGTGTGTATATATATATATATATATATTGGATTGAGGCAAGGGGTCTCTGGAGCTGAACCTAGTTAATTTTATCTCCGGGGACCCGCTGCTTCCGGAGATACTTACCTTCCACGTAGGTGCTGGTAGCAGCTCTCCTTGGCTGCCAGGGATCACGTTATGCCCGCTGTTTAAAGATCTCAAGTTATGCGGGCCAATAGAAGTCCATGACATCATTGGTGAAGCTTCCTATTGGCCTATGTGACATGGTTGCTTTAAACTTTAACGCCCTACTTGCTCAGCCAGAGTGGCCATCGGCACCTACTTTGGAGGTATCTCCAGAAGTAGGGATCCCCAAAGCTGAAATTAATGGGGTTCAGCTCCGGAGACCCCCTGCTTCAATGCTATATTAAAAAAATTGGCAAACAAATTTGCCAGTTTGGATTGTGCCTTTAAGGCTATACACCTGCTTGACTCTTGCATTCTGCTCGAAGATGTCTTCTATCTACTCCTTTTGTATCTAAAGCCCTCTCTTGCCTAAAACCTTTTACACTCGCTGTCCTACACCTCTGGAATGCCAATCCCCTGAATATCCGACTAGCACCCCCTCTCTCCAACTGTAAGACCTTTCTTAAAACACACCTCTTTCACGAAACATATGGGTAGCTCTATGGCTCATACTATACTTCTCATATGCACTAACTTTGACCTCTTGCAGATGCACTTACCAAACATCCTCCTACTGTCTCTGTAAGTTGATACCACTTAGATTGTAAGCTCTGTTGGGCTGGGACTCCTTTTATGTTTGGTATTTTTATGCATGAAGCACTTATTCCCATTATGTGTTCTGTTATTATGTCATGTATTACTGCTGTGAAGCGCTATGTACATGGATGGTGATATATATATATATATATATATATATATGTATATATATGTATATATATATATATATATATATATATATGTATATAATTCCCTTTAAGTAAAGTGAATTCTCCCATCATGATGTGTACTCCAAGAATTAATTGACCCAAGTCAAAAGCGGGATGCCTGCCAATGCCCTTAGGACAGCAGCTGTTTAAGCCATAGCATTATTGATGCATCACTAGTCACAAGTTGTTGCATTGGATATGTCAAATATATGTATGCATTGTCTATAAATAAAGACTATTTAATGGGTCAATGATAATAGATATGATCCCTTTTTAATTGTTTATGATATTGCTGCTTTTAAAAGGTTGTTAACTTTGTAAACTATGCATCCCTTTGCTTCTCTACATATAAATTATGTTTTGTGATGGAGATGTATGATCCCTGGAGAATTTCCCTGATATCCTGATTGCTTTGACCATAAAGCTTCTGTAACAAGAGACATTAAATACATAATTTCAAAGCTATTGCATTGTACGGCAATGTTCTAGATTATGCCACCAAATATATTCTCGATTTACATTGCATCATATTACATCAAAATCTGTATTTGTTTTCATCTATTTTAGTTTGCAGTTCAAATGTATCTGATATGTTAACTTCACCTATGCGTATGTGGCTAGTGCTCCTATAAATGTGCACTTCTGTTGTCTTATACAAGTCCAATAGATTCAGCCACACTGGAGTTGTGCATTTTATATGTGCTTATTGTTTTTACTCCGCATTTGTATCCTTAATTACATTGTTCACTGTGAAATCCCCAATTCTTTTCAGCTTTTGCTTTACTTGGAACAGTAGCTGCCAAAGTGATTTTCTTATATCTGCCTCATGCTGCAGCCTTGTTCAGTGCTACTTTAGAACTTCAGCAGCATTCTTTGCTCATATGAGCTAGTAACTAGTCTCCATGAAATGTGTTATGTGCTGTTTATTCTGTATTAGTTGTTTTGTTTTACACAGCTAGGTTTCCAGCCACAATTCTGCATATAAAATTAGCCAATAACCATAAAAAAAAGAACGGAAGGCGTTACATACATGGGAGCTCTAACTGTATAGCACCTTCAATAAATGTTTACCATTTCACTGTCAGGTGGCCTGGCAAAGATAGAAGTATATGCAATAGAATTGAATTCCTATATTATTTATGGAACAATCAATATCTGTTCTTAGGGGGGAGTTTCTATTCAGCTGCGAAACCAGAACCACATATTGTATATTAAGAAGAAAATCGTATTGCTTTCAATTTGATTTTTTTAAAATACTATAATATTATGCTTTTTGTTTGCCCCTTTACAATCCCAGGTTTGCAGTTAGAATGTTTTGAAAAACGAATTCTTATGATGTTATTCACAAAAGTGCGTGAGTATCAACACTGATCGAAGCCCTTATATTTAGCACATAAAAACAAATGTAATTGAACTGAATTGTTCTTTTTTTTTTCTTTGATACATTTTGTGCTCCCCCCCCCCTCCATTATTGCACCAGTTGTGCATATGGGGAACTTTTATAAATGACTGCCGCTTTGGGAAAAATAATCTATAATTTAGACCAATGATAAAAACAAGTGTTTAACTACAACAAAACCAGTGAATGAAAGGAGCTTTGAATATCACTCACCTCACCCAAAGACAGACATTGCTATCATGCATGCAGCTTACCTTTAATTCGTGCTCCCTACTTATTGTGCCTCAAAAGTGGTTGAATATTTGCCTTTATTAAGTATACTGTATGTGGGAATTTATGGCTCATAAAGTGTGACGGGGGCTACACTGCATATAGAGATTCAACTGTGTAAATTGGAATGTGCGGAGCACTCCAAATTCTTATTGATGTTCTGTATCATGCATACTGTATATGGGTAGCAGACTAGCACTCTAAAGCCACGCTGTCCACTGTTTACAGACCACAAGTCACATATTCCAGTAGTAAAAAAAAAAAAAAAAAAAAAAATCCTTCCCGCATTTCAGTAGACTGAGAACACAAATTGAATTTTGCTTGCAGGAAACTTTCTCTCTTGTTGAGTTCATACTGTATATCCACGTTATGAAATAATGCAACAAATGAAATCTAATTGAGAGGACCAGCAGAACACCTGGGTTGTGAGCCACTACTGTCGCGAACGTAGCTTTCATAACTGTAGAAGGTTAAATGGGCAGTGGGCACCCACAAATATAAAAGGCAGGTTGCTCTGTGTGCACTACCTATCTTAGCCTTGACTGGTGAAAGTATGTGTTGTATCATCCTGTGGGTGTATATTAGACTGTGATGTAAGGATGGGCTGGACTTTCTGGTAGTCCTGAATTCCCTAACTCTCCTCCCTCGATACCTGATGCTCACTATATAGTGCTGGCTACTGTACTTGTAAGCTATTAGACTGAAGTTCAGCACTATGGAGAGCTCCCGGCGGCACATATTAACCCTGCTGGGCTCAACGTTCCTTCTCCTGCTGCTAAGAGTGAGCTGCGAGGACACCGATTACCTGGAGACCAGAGCACTAGACTTATTCTCCCCGGTTGATCACAACTTTCACGAGAAGGAGCTGGTATGTATTACCCCGTGGGTTTGGATGAAGAAGTACGCTGAAACTTTGAGGCAACGAGAACAAATGATGTTAACACCATCCATTGTTTTAGTTATTTTTGTGTTTTTGCTTGCAGGTAGAGGAGATTATTGCTAGTTAGTAAAAGTAGAAAACCTTCCTTACTATGTTGGTTTTAAAGAACTCATGTTTTGTACCACACACTCATTATCATGTTAAGTAGCCTTCAGCACTGACCTATAGTCTACATTTACTAGTCTTATTGCTCAGACTAATGGGATTGCACATAAAGTCTGGCAATATTTAAATAATTCGTATATTTTCTATACATTCCTGTACAGTCCAAATCACCCAGTCTAATAGTCTGCACGTGCATTCTAGCCACTCTGGCAGATAATTGATTACATGTTAATGAATGAATATTGCACATGTATATATATTTTTATTAAAAATAACATTAAACGTGTGCTGATCTTTTAATATGCACACAAATATGTGGTTCATTCTTTAATACAATTGGGTGTTGCAACTAGATTGACTTAGTACAAAAAAAACACCTTTCAACTTCATATTCAAGAGAGAACATGAAGAAAATAACTTTATGTTGTTGAGAGTTCATGTGGAAACAACGTGTGTACATAATGTTCATATTGGTCAAATAAAAAAATATAATGTAATAACCTGCAGAAAAAAAACAATTTCCAATGCAACTTCTATATAGAGATCAGCTTATGTGTTCAAATAGGATATTTTAATTTTAAACCTGTTCTAAAATGATGGATTCTGATGTATTACTAATAGGCATGAGGTAAATAAAGTGTGATCTGTTGAAGATATTTAAATATTCATTGCGACAAGTTGTGTGTTGTAACTCAATGTCCTGTGCTGTTGTGTTTATGTTTCAGATTGATGCATTGCAGGAAGTCCTGGAAAAGCTCAAAAGTAAAAGGATTCCCTCATATGAAAAAAAGTATGGCCAGGTCCCCATGGTGAGTGCTCATTGTCCTTAACTGAGTACTGCATCCTCTATATCAGGGGAGCGCAATCTATTTTCCCTGCGCCCACCTGCCGGCTGTTCCCCTCTCTCTGTGCCCCCCCCCCTCTTACTTCGGCATCATGACATCAGATGACTTCGCAGCGTCATTTTACACATCATTGCCATGGTGACGCATCGCCACCGGAGCCAAGGTAAGTGCAGTTTACAGAGGCCTTTGCCACTTCTGCTGTACTTAATTTAAGTGCCTACGGGAAGTGCGCGAGGCCTCTGTTAACCCGTATCCCCCCCACAGGCAATTTCGCGCCAACCCTGGGGGCGTGCCTCCCAGTTTGCGCACCGCTGTTCTATATAAACACAATTTGTGAGTAATAAATACTCAAATGATAAAATACAAAAATACAAAACCACACCAATTACTCAAAATATAATGATACAAAAATATTAGATACATTGCTTTAAAAGGGGAAATCCATGCAATATCCTACGTGTTTTTAAAAAAATTGTGTGTGCGGAGTATTTTAAGTGAAACTTCTTTGTCTTTTGCACTGTTTTGTCACAGAAATTGTATTTGTGTTGGTGATGTTTTTAATTAAAAATCAAAATACCATTTCATTGACAAGACACAAAGAAATTTGACTTGGAACAGATGTGCTCGGCTCTTCCCCCCCCCCCCCCCCCCGTGTTAGCTATTTGCACTAACTGTGAATTCCTTGCGTGTGTGTGTGACAGTGTGTTTGCGTGACAGTGTGTGTGTGTGTCTGTCTGTCAGTGTGAGTGACACTGTGTGTGTGTCACAGGGTTTGTGTGTGTGTGGGGGCGGTCTCAGCTCCATGTCCTCTTCTCCTCTGGTGCTGCTGCCCATGTACGACGTGCTGCCGAGCTCCAGAGACCTCTGGGCATGTGCACCGGCTGGAGTATTCTTCTGCGCATGCGCAACTTCTGCTCATGCTTTTGGGGAAGGCTCTTGGTATGAATGTGCTCACAGAGCTTCTGCGCATGCACTGACTCTGGTTACAGGCTCTGCACATGCGTTGAGGGGGACGCTTGTGTGCATGCATGCTGGATGGGGGAGATGGGACATCAATGAGAGAGAGGACATGCGCAGATCGTGTACACTGACAGAGGACATGTGCAGATCGCCGTGGACGACTTGACCTTCTGTCTCCTAGAAAGGCGATTTGGTGGCTGCAAAGAAGTTTCACTTCAAAAATCAGTTCTGTGGCATTAGATAATACTATTTTTTTTAAATTCAACTCTTAAAGCAGCAGTCCAAGTTGTCATTTATTTATTTATTTTCCCTGTTAATCTGTGTATCATTACAATCCACACAATGATAAAAAATGAGTTAAATTGAAGATCGATCCGGTCTTCTGTGATCGATCAGCAAAGATTTGGCTCGGGGTTCACTAAATTGCTGTCAGTACAGCAGAAGAGGACCAAAGATGCAAAGTTCTGTGGGGAAGATCATGTGACCAGGCAGTCACTAGATACAATTGGTGCACTGCCAGAGAGAGGGCAGGACTCAAAAAGGGGTGTGGTAGAGCCTGTTTCAGAAGAGGAAGGGAATGTGACTTTGTAAATGGTTGCTATAGAAACCCCAAATGCTTGTTACATTATAATGCATTAAAAATGTAATTTAGAGTTTTTTTTAAATGCTACAAGTATTTTCTCATAGTACAGAACTGATTTATAAAAAAAAAAAAAAATACACATGTAGGATATTGCTTGGACTGTAACTTTAAGGCCACTTTTAATGAGTTTTAATATTCTGAGCATCCTTTGATTCAAGTTTAGCACACTTCCCTAACTGTGCAAGATCTTTGCAACACTTCGCTGTTTGGGATCATTTCTTGCCAATATTCCCAGCAGTTTGAACTTCAAACTGTAACAGCTCTGTAGATAATGTTACCTTCGTAATATAAGAATACATTGTAGCTACTGAATTACACTGACAGATTGTTTGAAACAGAAAGGCAGCCATTTAGTGAACACTGGGAAGCAAGATCTTTGATTGATCACAGGAGAATGAATCGATCGGCAGCTTAGGTAATTAGTTTTCAATAAAGGTAATGAAAGGGTTTTTATATTAAAAAAAGCATGTTTTTTAAAGTGCTGCTTGGACTGCCTCTTTAAGAAAGTGTGGGTTATACAGTATGTCAGCTCGGTATTATTTTTGTTTTTGGTGGGCGGTTGGTTGCATTGCTCGTTTAGTGGTTGCATTATTTACCAGATCCAAAATCGTAATCTTGTTATACCTGTGATCAATCTATTACACAATGCAATGGTTCTACAGGTTAAAAAGTACCAGTACTTTTTTGTTACCACTACATTTTTACCATCTACTCACTCTCAGTTGCAATGTCTTTTTTTTTTTTTTTAATTTGTAAAAGAGGATTTACTTTAGAAGAACTGTTCATCTTTTTTTTTTTTTTTTTTTTTTTTTTTTTTTTAAAGCATACACTTTGTATTAACATTTCTTAGATATGGTTCTTTATCCTACTGGTTCAAAAATGTCAAATGGTTTCACATGAATCCCAGTACCCCTAGTTTCTAAGTCACTCTGCCCACTGATTACACGGCCAGATGGTGTTTATCTGCTCAGAGGAAGAGAAAGATGCATTGACATGTGTTACTATTGCAGTGTGATGCCGGGGAGCAGTGTGCTGTCAGAAAAGGAGCCAGGATTGGGAAGCTCTGTGACTGCCCCCGACGGACTTCATGCAATTCGTTTCTGTTAAAATGTTTATAAGCAGGAAATTAGCCAGGACCAAACCCCATTTCAATTGATTTTCAGCAAAGAAGTGAAAGACAGAGGGCTATTTCTGATTTTATATTAGAGTCTCGCTTGTTTCTTTAATCATTTGGTTATACTTTGTGTTTTCCCATGTCTTTATGTATGTTAAATATAAATGTGTTCACATGTATAAATGAGTATTTTTGTATTTTATCCAAATAGTTAGATATAGATATCACAATGATTTAGACATTACAGACAAGTATATACATACAGTATTTAGCATGTAAAACAATATATGTAATAAAGACATTTTATTATAATACTCTCTTATTTGTTTTATCATGTCCAGATTGCATAAATAGAAGGTGCCCCCAGGGGGTCAAAAAGGTCCCTAGTAAATTGTACTCTTCAGGAAATCATGGTATGACTGTATGAGTCTAGGAGAATTAGTATCCCTTATAAGGCCTTCACAAATGAGATATAGCCCAAGGATGAATACTCTTTGAAGAAAAATAGAAAAATAAAAATGTTTTATTACATCAATAGACCATAAACATGAATGGTTATGTAGCAGGGTACCCTCCCTGGCATTGGTCCCGTCACTCGGGAGGGTTGAGTGAGCTGCATCGGCCATGTTGTGGGTGGCGCTGCAGGAAGAGTGGGGCCTGTCATTCAGGATTTCCTCCATGAACTGGAGGCGGGGTGTCAGTGCTGAAGGAGCCGGCGAAGGGAGAGGTAGTGTCCGGGGAGCTAGTCAAGCCCTCTGGACTAGGCCACGAAGCCAGGGAAAGCGGTGCACCAGGGGAAAAAAAGAGGTAACCAAACGCAGCTCTAAGAAAAAATGGCTAATTTATTGAAAAAAACGATCAAGTTCACATAGCCAGGTAACCTCTGACGCGTTTCATCCCGCTAGGGACTTTGTCAAAGAGTAAGTGGTGAAGCGTCTGTGTGCTCCTCTATAAGGTACTGACAGTTCAGTGATAGGCTAATACCAAATAGGTCTAAATGGCAACTCCTCTTACCCAATACAGAGCTGCAGTATCTAGAGGTAGATATAGCATCACAGACAGCTAATACAAAGTTATCACAAACATATACATATAACAGAAAAATTAAACTACTTATTGCAACAATACTGCCAAACTAATGACAACAATTGTAGCAAATGAATAAAGTTAAAACCAACAGAAAAGCACAGTGAACAAAAGCAAGGACACAGACCGACAAAGAGAAATAAATAATCAAATAACATAATATGAGATAGATATAATGATGATGACAATACCCATAAATAATAATAGGCAATACAAATAATTATAATTATAGATATAACCAACTATTCCTAATATAAACCAAATATAATTCGTGATTAATAATGAAAGTATTAAACAAGTCACTCAATATATATTAATAAATTCATACAAAAATATGTATAAATATATAATCAACATCAATATACTACCTCATATATTAACAACCAGTGTAAATCTATCAAATTCACACTGTAATCATAATGAAAATATATGTACATGTATCAAAAATTGTATTTCCAATACCAGAGGGAAGAGACAGAGGAAAAAGAGAGAGAGAAACACGGGATCAACCTCAAACAATTGTATTTTAATAAGGAGGAAAAATAGCCGTTTTTTTCTTAGAGCTGCGTTTGGTTACCTTTTTTCCCGGTGCACCGCTTTCCCTGGCTTCCTTCCTTTGATTGTTCCAGCTGGTAGCACGTGGATTCTCCACACGGATTCAGGACGCATTCTCCAGTGGATGATTCTCCTACTAGCCGAGCACACTGGATGCAGCTTGACAGCAGGTATTCTGTGGGTGGAGTGGGCTGAGGGGTTCCTAGAGTCAGCCAGGCTGCTCTCAGTCAGGAGAGTCGGCGATTCTTTTTGTTACCCATTATCACCCCTTCCCCTAGCCTGCATAATGTGTCCGCTGTGTTTAGAGATCATTTATGTGCCTGCTCTGTGTGGTATTATGGCTGATTATGGATTGCTTACTGACGTTCTCTAGCCCTTGA
>NC_134483.1:94007843-94067843 GCF_040206685.1 Ascaphus truei | reverse complement strand
CCATACTGCTAATCACTCAGCTGTGTATCATCCATTGTCATGGTTATCAATGGGTGTGAGCTCTGATTGATATGGCAGGGGCAATAGGGAGAGGATATCTAAAGAATTAAGGCAGGTTGTGCCATACATAAGTGAAACATTATAAAACCAGGGACATATATATCAAACACTGAAAGTCAATTAACCAATCACCATCACTCAATTAAAATAACACAAGAAACCTGCAGCTCTGATGTCATGTGTTGATTAAGCTTACATAAGATACCTCCATACTGCTAATCACCCAGCTGTGTATTGCATCCATTGTCATGGTTACCAATGGGTCTGAGCTCTGATTGATATGTCAGGGGCAGCAGGGAGAGGGTTTTTAAAGAAGTAAAGCAGGTAGTGCCATACATAAGTGAAACATAATGAAACCAGGGACATATAGGTGTGGGGGAGTGTGGGGGAGTGGTGGGGATCATGATGGAATGTACTGACATAACTAGAGGGCAGAGCCAGACTATGTCATATGAACCATAAGTGCATATGGGAATACCACAATAAGTAGAACTTGCATGTAAACAAATGATGAATAAATATGTATAGACTTCTAACCAAAGGAGAGCAACAGAGGATATTATACCATGAAACACATCAGTGAAATTAATGTGATTGTCCACACACGCACATGTCCATAGGTATCATCAGGATCTGACCTAAAGAAAACAACTTAGCTTAAAATCCTCGTTAAGCCCTTTTGGGGTCATTGTACTTAAATCAAAGATAGCTTTAGCTTCCAGCTGTAATAGTAGTTTATTCCTGTCGCCACCCCTGGTAGGGGCACGAGCCTGTATAATAGGCATGCATCTTAGAGTTGCTAAACTGTGTCTGTGTTTCCTGAAGTGTCGTGCCACCGGTTGGTGTTTCAAATCATCGTCATCTTCAGCACCCAGAAGTGCCTTCCTGATTGCACATCGATGAATACTGATACGTTCCTTTAACATTCTCATCGTCTTTCCAACGTAGTAGAGCCCACATGGGCACTTGATGAAGTACACTACATATTTAGACTCACAGTTTAAATATTGTTTAATTTTTGTAGATTTGCCAGTCTGAGGGTGAGCAAAAGTACTTCCTGTTTGCATAAACTGGCAGTTGGTACAGCCATGGCATCTGTATGACCCCGGTTTTCTCGCCAGCCAGGTCTTTGCTGGCATGTATTTGTCAACGGGATCAGAATGTGTAAGCAGATCTCCCAGATTTCTGCCTCTTTTATAACAAAAAAGGGGTGGAGCATTAAAGTCTTTCCCAATCCTGCGATCATTAGCCAATATATGCCAATGTTGTTGTATAGACCTTTTGATATGTCCAGATGCAGTGCTGTAAGTGCTGACCACCTTACAGCGATCAGAATCAGTGGTCCTCATTGTTGGTGACAGCAGCTCCTCCCTCTCTGGGATCCTGGCTTTGATGAGTGCCTTATTGACTTCTTTGGGATCATATCCCCTCTCTAGAAAGCGAGAGGCCATCTCCAGAAGTGCACACTCCACTAGTTTGGGGTCACTCACAATTCTCCGGACACGTAGTAGTTGTGAGAAAGGGAGACCTGCTTTTAATGGTGGAGGATGATGGCTGGTTGCATGTAATAATGTGTTCCTATCTGTGGGCTTCTGGAATAGACGTGTGCAGAGTTTTCCATTGTCCTTATAAACAATGGTATCAAGAAAAGGAACTTCAATGGTACTGTAGCTAGATGTGAACCTAATTGTGCATGGAATTTTGTTTAGATACTCAGTAAATGATAGAAGCTCTGTTTCCAGTCCTCGCCAGACCAGGAACACATCATCAATGTAGCGATAGTAGTTAGATATACGGTCCGCAAATGGGGCATCGGTAAGCAAATGGGTGTTCTCGTAGGTATCCATGAACAGGTTGGCATACGCCGGTGCCATGTTTGACCCCATAGCGGTGCCTGTTAGTTGCAGATAAAAGGTTTTCTCAAACCTGAAGTAGTTCTTATGGAGTATCACCTCCAGCAGCAATAACAAGTATTCTGGAGGCGGCCCCTTGTGCTCTGCAAACTTACTGAAGTGGTCACGGATCGCTTCAATGCCCTCCTGGTGTGGGATGTTAGTATATAGACTGCCCACGTCCATGGTTACCAGTATAGTATCTGCAGTAACCGGCGAAATGCCTTCCAATTTGTGGATGAAGTCAGTTGTATCTTTGACAAATGAGGCCATCCGCATCACCATGGGTTGAAGGTAGAAATCCAAGAACTGTGATAATGGATGACACAAGGACCCTCGTGCCGAGATGATTGGTCTCCCCGGAGGCTTGGTCAGAGATTTGTGTATTTTAGGGAGTATATAAATGACCGGTGTAATGGGGTATGTTTGCATCAGGAACTTGGCTGTTTCCTCCGCAATCCACGAATTATTGAGTCCTAGCTGTATGATAGAGTCAATCTCCTTCTTGAACGGCATTGTTGGGTCTGATTTCAGACGCTTGTAGTTAGTATCGTCTCCAAGCTGGTTGGAGATTTCCTTTTTGTAGTCAGAGTATGCCATGACTACAATTCCGCCACCCTTGTCTGCTGCGCGTATGATGATATTTGTATTTGCCCGTAGTGACTTCAGTGCTTCATGTTCTTCCCTGGTCATGTTACGGAAACTAGTTCTGTATTGGCTGATACGTTGTCTAGTATCTCTCTCCACAAGACTCATAAATGTGGTGATGTTATGGTTCACGACCACAGGATCGAATGAACTCCTAGTCTTGAAACGGCCCCCAGTAATTGGGTCCCTGAGGGTGCTTGTTGATGTATCCCCTGTAGGTTTGCTATAAAAATCTTTTAGACGCAATTGTCTATTGAGCTTGAAAAGATCAACCTCCCATAGGAACGGATCCTGTTTGTGTGTAGGTACATACGATAACCCTTTCTGGAGGACATCAATTTCTGTTGTAGTCAATGCATGACCAGAGATGTTGTAGACTACCGTCTTCTCCATCTTCCTCTCTCCCCCCTCTCTCCTCTCTCCTTTCTGGAGTCCCGTAGTGGGTATCGGTGGTTTCCACCCACCTCTCCTGGTCTGCCGCCTGTATCGGAGTCGGGTAAGGGGGGTTTTTTTTGTCCTGTCGTACCTATTCCTAAAAAAGGATCCGCAGACGTGCCTTCTTGTGAATCAGAAAAGTCTGTATCACTTGTATTGTATGCTGCACCAGATACTGCTGCCTTCCTGGTATGTGTATAGTGGCGTCTGCCCCTGGAGGAGCTCTGTGTGCTATCTCCAATCCCCAGAAGCCACTTATAAACACGTCGATCTTTGTAGTCCATCTTAACCTGTTTCAGCTTGTCCCGCTTGTATTTGACCAGCCCCTCACGGTACGCATCTATGGTGGTCTGCAGTTTGTCAGTCCAGTTAGTGTTGGTATCAGCACTGAGGGTATCACCATGTTTGGAATAGATAGTATCGATCTCTTTTTTAATTTTCCCCAGTTCCTTACTGGACTGTTCGATTACCAGTATGGTAAGGTCAAATGAGCACTTATTGAGTATCCCAATCCATTTTCTGCAGAATTCGGGATCGTTCCTACCTATGGTTGGTTGGTTCTTAATCCTGAACCCTCTGGGTAGCAACCCCTCTCGATGGTAGTGAGAGAGTGTCACCCCATGCAGGTAATAGTCAACTTCCCTCTTCTTTAACTTCACCAGATCATTATAAATTTCTGATGGTTTTTCAGGTCCAAGTACCTCATCAAATTTTTCAGTATATCTGATGGATGCTATTTCTGCCTCGCTATAGGTAAGCGTGTCAGAGATAGAGGAGAAGAGTCCTGCAGTATCAGCAAATTCCTCCATGATCCAATGTGTAAATCCCTAAAGCAATAGGAAGAGTGTGATATGAAATGCAAAAAATATCCAAAACTGCTCTACTCAATATGCTGTAGAGGAGCAAAAATAATAGTCCTGGGTGCTCAACTCATAAGAGAGTAATAGTCAGATAAGGCAGTTGGCACTCCAATAGGTGCTGTTAAGCCACAGGTGCACGTCCCATATAGAGAATGTAGTTATACGTTACCGTTCCAAGGATTGGTAAACAAGAGACAGCACTCAATGTTGAAGATCAAAGTGTATTAGTGAAAGCAAAAATACATCCAGAAACCCAACGTTTCGGTCCTACAGAATATGTGGTGAACTGTGTCATTCTCCCTTTGTATCCCCCTGAGGAAGGTCCCATTCTGTAGGACCGAAACGTTGGGTTTCTGGATGTATTTTTGCTTTCACTAATACACTTTGATCTTCAACATTGAGTGCTGTCTCTTGTTTACCAATCCTTGGAACGGTAACGTATAACTACATTCTCTATATGGGACGTGCACCTGTGGCTTAACAGCACCTATTGGAGTGCCAACTGCCTTATCTGACTATATATATATATATATATATATAATGTGTTAGACAAACCTATACATTTGCACGCCCCGGGCGAGTGGATTTAACATCGTGGCGAGCTCCTATTGGCCCAGGCATCACACGTTTGGTATTAGGTGGCGAGTAGATTTTTTGGTTATTTGTCGACCACTGTATATATATATAAACAAAAAGTTCTGGGCACTCAAACAGGTATATCAAAAAAAATAATTTACTTATCTTTGCAGACAGGGTGCTTGCAGAGCAGCTGGGATCATCATCCAGCCGTGGAAATAGCTAATACAAAAATCAAAGAATACTGTAGCACTCTCTGTAGGATATAAATAAGGTTTTAATGCATCAAGCAAGCATAATGGGTCAAATACAGGGGAAAAAAAGAAGCTACGTTTCGGACCTCCCAGTGCTTTATCAAGCTGAGGAACTTGATAAAGGATCGGGAGGTCCAAAACGTCGCTTCCTTTTTTCCTGTATTTGACCCCTTATGCTTGCTTGATGCATTAAAACCTTATTTATATCCTACAGAGAGTGCTGCAGTATTTTTGATTTTTGTTAAAAAATATATATATATTGTATTGTATTGTATTGTATGTCTTTATTTATATAGCGCCATTAATGTACATAGCGCTTCACAGTAGTAATACACGTAGTAATCATATAAATAACAGATAATATAAATAACAGGTCATGGGAATAAGTGCTTCAGACATAAAAGTAACATTAAGGAAGAGGAGTCCCTGCTCCGAAGAGCTTACAATCTAATTGGTAGGTAGGAAGAACGTACAGAGACAGTAGGAGGGAGTTCTGGTAAGTTCTGGTAAGTGCGTCTGCAGGGGGCCAAGCTTTATGTATCATGTGTCCAGTATTATCCACAGTGCTATTCATATTTGTCTTTAAGCAAATGTGTCTTAAGGTGGGTCTTAAAGGTGGATAGAGAGGGTGCTAGTCTGGTATTGAGGGGAAGGGCATTCCAGAGGTGTGGGGCAGTCAGCGAGAAAGGTTTAAGGCTGGAGAGGGCTTTAGTGTCACGGTAGTGCTGCCCACAGACCAGACCCGTCCCTAGACTGAGGTGGAAAGTATAATACCATGCACCCGCAGCAGAGGGGCGTGTCCGGAGTGTGGTAATAGTTGCAAGGCCAGGAGTCTTTAGTAAGGGAACCAAAAGGTACTTGCCGTGTCCGGAGGTAGAAGTATCGTGGTGATTGCCGTAGCTGGGGGTCGAGGGTGCCAGAAGTGTCCGGGAGGTAGTGGAGCGAGCCGAGGTCAAAGGGCGGAGAGAGACTGCGTAGTGAGGAGTAAGCCGGGGTCCAGAGCAAGAGGAAGAGTAGAAAGCCAAGCCGGGTCAAACCTGAAGAATACGAGAACAAGAGCACACACGAATACTAGCCCAACTAGCAGAAGCTATGCAGAGCAATGTTTACCAGAGAGATCAGGGGTAATATACGTGGAGGGAACAATCATGGAAGGAGGCAGAGCGGGGGGGTGCCGTGGAGCGCCTTGTGACTGGAGCAGGCTGTGATCCTTGCCTGTGATCAGCTGTGGCATGTGAGAGCAGGAGCGGGGCTGCAGCTGTACGCGGGGGGCGTGGCTAGAAGGCCGGAGGAGTGAATAAATTATTGCCGGAGGCGCACGCTGTGCAAGATCCTCCGACAAGTATGGCGGACGCAAGAACTGGCATTGGGCGAGATCGCAGAGTCCCACGCCGAGGACACGTCAGTGGGGAGCGAGGGGCGGCAGCAACGACCTCCGAGGCAGGTAAGGAGGTGTTGCGTGAGCCCTGCTTCCTGACATTTAGATACAAAGGGGGTAGAAAGAAGACATCCTTGAGAAGAACGCAACAGTCGGGATGGTGCATAGCGAGAAATTAGGGTTGAGATGTAAGGAGGGGCAGAAGAGTGTAAAGCTTCAAAAGTGAGGAGGAGAATTGAGTGCGAGATGCAGGATTTGATCGGAAGCCAGGAGAGGGATTTCAGGAGGGGAGACGCGGAGACAGATTTAGATAAGAGTAGAGTGATTCTGGCAGCAGCGTTTAGGATAGATTGTAGGGGAGACAGGTGAGAGGCAGGAAGGCTGTGCAGCAGGTTACTGTAATCAAGACGGGAGAGATTGAGGGCCTGAGTCAGAGTTTTAGCAGTCGAGCAACAGAGGAAATAGTGTATCTTTGTGATATTGCGGAGGAAAAAGTGACAGGTTTTAGAAATGTTTTGAATGTGAGAGGAGAGTGTGACCCCTTAGCAGCGTGCTTGGGCTACTGACTGAAAATATTATCACTATATGTATTACATGTCCACCTGACATTTTGGCACAAACATTGTTAGTATCTCAGATTGGGATACAATTTGTGTATAGTATGAATATTGCTCCGGTCCCCTTAATGCTAAGCTGGGCATGCTAGACTATAAATTATACCATAGGACAAAGGTTTGTCCTTGATTTATCTCAGTTAAATTATTACATGATATATGTCCTATGCTATGTAGGTTAGACAGTTATTAGCTCTATCTCTATGGGTAAGTTCTCGCCTCACATATACATACGGAGGTGCATATATACTCATAGATGCCCTGATATTTACCCTTGGGCACAGATATGCTCCCCCTTTGGTGATATACTATGTACTGTATTAATGACTACACTAATAGTCAGATGAGGAGAAGAGCTTAATACCCCTACTTCTGCCATCCTAAGCACACTTGATACTAAGCCATACTCCCATTTTACATCTGCACTAGTATGCCACCTCATGGATGGGGATTTTAATATATTTCTCACGTTTATGGTCTATTGATGTAACAAAACTTTTTTATTTTTTATTTTTCTTCAAAGAGTATTCATCCTTGGGTATATCTCATTTGTGAAGGCCTTATAAGGGATACGAATACCCCATGACTCATACAGTCATACCATGATTTCTTGAAGAGTGACATTTACTAGGGAACTTTTTGACCCCCTGGGGCCACCTTGTATTTATGAAATATATTCTCCCTATGCACCTCATTATCTCTCCAAAATTAAATATTATGGATGAGCGGTTAGGTATTTTCTATTGTGCAACATCCAGATTGTCCTATTGTCCCTTTTGGCAGCCAAGAAGTTAAAAGTCTGTATAAGGTTTTACAATAACTGGTAGCGTAAATGGACTATTATATGTATAAAACAGTTTTACATCACCACATTAGTTATTTCAAAAGCTGTATATGAAGCTGTAATTTGAGAGGCAAATGACGCACAACTAATGTCTTTATACCTTAATAAATGAAACAACCAACCTTAGGATCCATTAGCTTTGCACTCATGTCCAATTGAAATAATACAATGCTCCTGTTTGGTCAATATCTACCCAAGAATAGACATGTTCATCCATCAGAAGTAGTATTACAATTAATCAAAGTTGTGGCAATTTAGCTTTATGGGATAATTTTTTTTCAAGTGCAATGGATTAAAGTATACAGTAGAAGAGATGGTCCAAGGTCAAAACTTTTGTTACAGTCACATAGGAGCAAACAACTGAAATAGAAAATGAATAAAAGATTCTCTAATATGCCATCTCAAATACAATTGTATTATTGCATCAAAGTGTAATTATACAAAAGGTAAAAAGCCTGTGTTAATGTCATAAACAATATTTGTGTGGAACACTACAGATATGCCTATGCTACTAGTAGTGTGAGTAATACTTTCCCACTATCATAATTACAAGAGTATGTAATTAACTGGCTGTAACCACAATATAAACATGTATTATGGAATAATACATCCAATCATATAACACCCTTAAATTACTGTATAAGGGTAGCAGCTAAATAAATCACTATTCAAAACCACACCACTATAATATGGTGGCACCGTAACTACAGTATAAATCAGGGGTGAGCAAACTTTTTATGCCGAGCCCCCCTTTTTATCCATGAAATTTCTCGGGCCCCCCTGCCTGATGTAATCAAAATCCCATGAAAAAAAACCCTTTATTAAACGGTATACAATGTAAATACAAATATGTCTAAGGCCGCGCATAGTGCCCGCGACGTCACCCGTCGCCGCTAGCGAAAGTTGTATTTCGCTTTGCGGCGGCGGCGTGGGCGACCAGGCCATTGATTGGTTCAGGGGCTCTCATATGAGGCGACAGCCCCTTAAAAATCAAATATTGCCGGCTTCAAAAAATCGCGTCGCCACGTCACGCTTACTCGGCGGCGCCAATGCATTTGTTTTCGGGCGACGTTGCGTCGCCGGCACTATAAGCGCAGCCTAAATACTTACATACTTCAACAGCTCGTTCTTGCAAAATTAGGCTGCGTCCACGCTGCCGCTGAGAGCGGTGACATCACCAACTCTCCAAGCATGAGCACAGGGTGTCCTGCATAATTTTGCAAGCACGAGCTTATTATTTCTGTACATTCATAGTATGAGTGATATATTGGCAGCCTACCCTCACACTTGAAGAGGATCGCAGCGAAGCAGGTTGCCAGTGGAGGAGAGCAGGACCACAGCGCTATTGTAGGCAGACACCGGAGGGAGGGGCGTTTGACATCACAGCGCTGGGCCGTGCTCCTCCGCGTACCTCCGAATCACGTGGCCCCACCTGCACTATTCTATTTGGCTGCCCGCGCGCGCACATCTTTTTCGCCTGCACAACCAGGTTTTGCTGCACGCGCCCCGCCTAAATAATCTTGCGCCTGGGGCGTCCCCCCCTCAGTTTGTGCAACGCTGCATTCAATCACAACACCCACAACCAACACACACACACACAACACACACTCAAATCACAACCAACACAGCACACACTCAATCACTACACACACAGTCACAACCAGCACTCACATAATCACCACCAACACACACAACACTCAACCACAACACACACACACAGACAACCAACAGGCACAGCACACACACACACACACACACACACACACACACACACACACACACACACACCAGTCCATATATATACACACACAAACACACACACACATACATACATATACACACACATACACACACACAACACCCACTCAAATCACAACCAACACAGCACACACTCAATCACAACACACACACAGACAACCAACAGGCACACACACACGCAAACACACACACAACAGTCCATATATATATATACACACAAACACACATATGTACACACACACACACACACACATATATATACACACACATACATACATATACACACACATACATACATATACACACACACACATACACAACACCCACTCAAATCACAACCAACACAGCACACACTCAATCACTACACACACACAGTCATAACCAACACTCACATAATCACCACCAACACACACAACACTCAATCCCCACACCCACACCCACACCCACACCCACACAACAATCCATATATATATATATACACACACACACACACACACACACACACACACACACACACACACACACATATATAGATAGATATACACACACACACACACACACACATTCACACACTTTATATATACACACACACACACACACACATACATATATAGATACACACACACACACACACACACACACACACACACACACACACACATACATACAAAACACATACACACACATATACACACACATACATATACACACACATTTCTACATATACACACACACACACACATACATATACACACACACATACATATACACACACATTTCTACATACACACACACACACACACACACACACACACACACACACACACACACACACACACACACACACAGTGGGTGGAGGGAGTAACTAAACCTGCTCCGGTCCCCCCATGTGCAGCTGAAAACGGGCGGGTAAAAGACAGGAGGAGGAGAAGGGCTTGTCTGTGTGCAGGGAAGGCCCCGCAGCAAGGCCCCGCCCCCTCTGCAAGGCCCCGCCCCCTCTGCAAGACAGCAGAGAACTGGAAGCAGCCTGTGCACAGCTCTGCCCGCCCCCAGGTTTCTCCACACGCAGCCTGCGCCCCCCCTACATAATCTTGCGCCCCCCAGTTTGCGCACCGCTGGTATAAATAATATTCCCTTAATATCCTCCACTAGAACAACTAATATGTTCATCAAATAATAATAAATCATGCAAAGGGGGTGTGATACACACCATAAGGGAATACATATTCCGGGTGGAAAATCGGCACAATAAAGTTCAATTAGTAGCATACAGATTAGTACTGTACTAATCAGTCTATAACAGAACAGCAGACTTAAAACAAGGCAAGCAATGTAACAAAGCCACGTGGAAAATCAGCAGGACGTTAGGTTGTATAGGAGGAGGTTTTAGAAGCAGAAAAAGAGGGATGGTGATGCCACTTTATAGATCATTGGTGAGACCTGACCTAGAGTAATGTGTTAAATTCTGGATAATAATAATAATAATAATAATAATAATAAAGAGAGAGAGAGAGAGAGAGAGAGAGACTGCAAAGTAAGTAAGTGGCTGTCTGCAGTTTCTATATGTCTAGTGTGTGTCAGTAGCAGTGTCTATGGGTGTAGCAGGAGTGTCTGTGTGTGTGGTGTGCTGTTGGGTTGTATGTGTGTGTAGCTGCAGCAGCAGCATTTGTGTAGAGCTGTTGTGTGTGTGTGTAGAGGTGCTGTGTGTGTAGAGCGCCAGTGTGTGTGTGGGTGAGTGTGTCAGTAGCAGTGTTTATCGGTGTAGCAGCAGCGTGTGTGGTGTGCTGTGCTATTGTGTTGTATGTGTGTAGTAGCAGTTTGTGTGTAGAGCTGCTGTGTAGTGTGTTGAGCTGCAGTGTGTGTCTGTCAGCAGCAGTGTTTATCAGTGTAGCAGCAGCAGTGTATGGTGTGGTGTGCTGTGCTGTTGTGTTGTATGTGTGTGTAGCAGCAGCAGAATTTGTGTGTGTAGAGCTGATGTGTTGTGTGTAAAGCTGATGTGTTGTGTGTGTGCGTGCAGGTGTGTGCGTGTGTGTGTGTGCGTGCGTGTGTGTGTGTGCGGACACCCGGCAGGGCCACCGGGGACTTCCGTGGGCCTGGGGTATTAACCCTGTATGTAAAATAATAAACCATGTATTTATGGGGGGGCACAGGGGGTGGGTTATGTATTGTTTATTAAATATAGTTATGATTGTTGTGGCTAGCGGGGGTGGGGGAAGGGGGTATTGTCCCCAAGCCAGGTTGGTTAGGCCTCCCGGTTTGTAGTGGTTGAGGGTGGTTAGGCCTCCCGGTTTGTAGTGGTTGAGGGTGCTTAGGCCTCACGAGTGGTGGGTGAGGGTGGGTTAACCCCTTAATGACTATAGCGGTTAATGACCGCTAAGGTGATTAAGGAGTTAGGGGACATTACATTGGCTTATTTTATTCTTGTTTATGTTTTGCAGCATAGGAGGGGAGGCATGGAGGGTGATGAAGATGAGAATGGCCTTCATCGTGGCAGCCGGACAAGGGTGAGTGCAATATGTATTTATTGTATTTATTGTGCTTTATGTATTTTAAATGGGCAAATGCACTATTATCTATTTGTGGATAATAACAATTTTGCCCATTACTATACTGTATGTGTTAGGGGGGGTGTTTATTTATAAGTATTTATGTGTTTTTAAATTATTTATGGGGGGCACAGAATTGGTACTGCAGGCTCGCGGGGACACCTGCGGGGAACACCCGAGGGCCACCGCCGGCCTATAGTATCATTGCTGTGATCCCATGAATTTCATATATCTACTGTATGTTAGGGGGTATAGGGGTTGTTGGTGTAATATAAATATATATATTGATTTATTTATTTATTGTGGGGCTGTTGTGTGTGTATTTTTTTTATTGTGGTTAGCGGGGGTGGGCGAAGTGGGTATTAGCCCCAACGGTGGGTGTTTAGGGCTTGCGGGTGGGTAGCGTGAGGGGTTAACCCCTTCATGACCGTAGCGGTATTAACCGCTAAGGTAATGAAGGGGTTAAGTCCACCCGCAACCCCCCTGCAAGCCCTAAATAGCCACCAAGGGCCAAATACCCCCTTCGCCCACCCCCGCTACCCACAATAAACCCCTTCATTGCCTTATGCATGCCGGGGGGCTCCGGTGCTGGTATTAATGGGTATCAGCTCCGGAGACCCCCGGCATGAATCCCAGGCAGGAAAAAGGCCTGATTTTTTTCTAAGTGTCGCCCTTGCCGATACTTCTCCCCCACTAACTTGCCAACTTTAGTTGGCGGGACGGATTGGCGTAAAAATCTCAATTCTAGAGTGCCGATATGCAGCGAAAAGCTGATCGGGGCTACTAGAAAAAGTGCCAAAAAGTGGCTTATCGGCACCCGGCTGCCGAAAAAAAAATTTCGTCAAGAAAAAATGCCGATTTTTGGGGTTTTCGGCAGCTTATCGGCGCTTATTGAATCGGAGAGGCATTTTTGGCGAATAAATGGGGGAATACGGCTTTTCGGTGCTTATTGCATGAGGCCCTATATCTGTATAGTGCAGGACTGCATGTATAACGGTTTTGATTAATGTATAGTAGGCCTGCACAACTCGTAAAGTGCGAAGGGCCATCATCTCTCCTCCAGCACCTATCATCATCCTCATATCTCCCCCAGAACCCAACACTATCAACCTTTGCGATACTCCCCATCTATCTCTCATACCCCCATCTCTCCCCCTCACCCACACACATAATACCCCCCCTCCACATCAAACACACAATACCCCCCTGCACACCACACACATCCCAGCCCCCTTGCACTTCACATCCCTCTCTCCCCTGCAGCTCACATCCCTCTCCCCCTTGCAGCTCACATCCCTCTCCCCCTTGCAGCTCACATCCCTCTCCCCCTTGCAGCTCACATCCCTCTCCCCCTTGCAGCTCACATCCCTCTCCCCCCTTGCAGCTCATATCCCTCTCCCTCCTTGCAGCTCACATCCCTCTCCCCCCTTGCAGCTCACATCCCTCTCCCCCCTTGCAGCTAACATCCCTCTCCCCCTTGCAGCTCACATCCCTCTCCCCCTTGCAGCTCACATCACTCTCCCCCCTTGCACTTCACATCACTCTCCCCCCTTGCACCTCACATCACTCTCCCCCTTGCACCTCACATCACTCTCCCCCCTTGCACCTCACATCACTCTCCCCCCTGCAACTCACATCACTCTCCCCCCTTGCACCTTACATCACTCTCCCCCCTTGCACCTCACATCACTCTCCCCCCTTGCACCTCACATCACTCTCCCCCCTTGCACCTCACATCACTCTCCCCCTTGCACCTCACATCACTCTCCCCCCTTGCACCTCACATCACTCGCCCCACTTGCACCTCACATCGCTCGCCCCACTTGCACCTCACATCACTCTCCCCCCTTGGGTGAATGACGGTGGGTGGGTTGGAGACAGTGACTGGGTGGGAGACAGTGACTAACAGTGACTGGGTAGGTGGGAGAGAGTGACTGGGTGGGTGGGAGACAGTGACTGGGTGAGTGGGAGACAGTGACTGGGTGGGTGGGAGACAGTGACTAACAGTGACTGGGTGGGAGACAGTGACTGGGTGGGAGACAGTGACTGGGTGGGTGGAAGACAGTGACTGGGTGGGTGGAAGACAGTGACTGGGTGGGTGGAAGACAGTGACTGGGTGGGTGGAAGACAGTGACTGGGTGGGAGACAGTGACTGGGTGGGAGACAGTGACTGGGTGGGTGGAAGACAGTGACTGGGTGGGTGGAAGACAGTGACTGGGTGGGTGGGAGACAGTGACTGGGTGGGTGGGAGACAGTGACTAACAGTGACTGGGTAGGTGGGAGAGAGTGACTGGGTGGGTGGGAGACAGTGACTGGGTGAGTGGGAGACAGTGACTGGGTGGGTGGGAGACATTGACTAACAGTGACTGGGTGGGAGACAGTGACTGGGTGACAGGGTGACAGTGACTGGGTGACAGTGACTGGGTGACAGGGACTGGGTGGGAGACAGTGACTGGGTGGGTGGGTGACAGTGACTGGGTGGGTGACAGTGACTGGGTGGGTGCGAGACAGTGACTGGGTAGGTGGGAGACAGTGACTGGGTGGGTGGGAGACAGTGACTGGGTAGGTGGGAGACAGTGACTGGGTGGGTGGGAGACAGTGACTGGGTGGGTGGGAGACAGTGACTAACAGTAACTGAGTGGGAGACAGTGACTGGGTGGGTGGGAGACAGTGACTGGGTGGGAGACAGTGACTGGGTGACAGTGACTTACCTTGACCGGGTGGGTGCAGGTTGCCACCGGACGCTTTCCCCTCCTGCCCCCGATATCCCTGCGGCAGCTGCCCGGGACAGGAGGTGGGCTTGGGGGCGCGGGCTGGGGGGAGGAGGGCACGGGAGGTGAGTTCGTGGGGGACGCGGGAAGCAGGCCGCGGAGGGAAGCGGTGAGAAGCAGGCCGCAGGAGGAGCTGAATTACATATTAATTATTACTTCCCCCTCCTCCCCACGTTGGGAGCAGGGGGGGGGGGAGCGGGCCCGCAGAGGAGCGGCGTGTTGCTTCCCCCTCCGCCCCACGTTGGGAGCAGGGGGGGTGGATCGGCTGCAGAGGATTCCCCTCCATCCCACGTTGCGAGGGGGGGGGGAGCGGGCCCTGCGCATACGCGCCGGGACCGCAGGGAATCGCCGCCATTTTTTTAAACTTTTTTTTTAAATTTAATTAATTAATTTGTCGCCCGGCCGGATTCATCGCGGGCCGCACAGAGAGGCCAGGCGGGCCGCATGTGACCCGCGGGCCGTATGTTGTGCATGCCTGATGTATAGTGTCTTTAAAAGTAGCCAATGCTAGAACTCACATGGTCAAGTGAGCACAGCTGGCAATAAAAGGTTTCTTTTGTGGATACGAATCCATCTGCCTCAGTCCCCCCTGGATCTCACGGAGCAAATCAGTGGGAGAGTGACCCTCTTGTGTGGGTCGATAGAGGGACAAGCCTCTCCAGACATTGTGTGGTGTAACCCTCACCCCGATAGGTAATTTCCACAGAGAGATGAAATGTGTAAAAGGTAAGTTTATATAATACAAAAATGAAAGCAAATCCGCACTTACATGTGGCATAGTGTGCGATGATAAAAATAGAACAGACAGCAATTTTTGGACGGCGCGGTGCCTCTGACAATTCCAGCTGGCAGGAAATCCCCACTTCCACATTTGGCTTGTGAACTATGGCATCAGCTGATCGGAGCCTCGCATACAGCGTCACGTCCTACGGTGGTTTGCGAGAGCTCCAAAACTCAATGTCACGGTCTCAACGCATTTCGCAAAAGTTCTTTGCTTCCTCAGTAGCACGTTTGTGCGAAACGCATTGGGGTTGTCATTGCTAACTGGAAATGTCAGCAAGCAAACGGGGGTCAGGAATCTTCCAGTCAGCTGTGAAGCAGCGCAGCTGTTCGGAGGCTTGTTGCGGAGGTTTCTCCATCTCGCGTTCGTGCGTGTGGTTGCGTGCAGGACATATCAGCGGTGAACTAGCGGCTGAGCCCTTCATTGTGATCTTCTTACTTCCCGAGTGCAGCGAGCTGCGTGTCCGCGGACCTAGTGCACTGGGTCACATCTGAATTACACATTTGGACCTTTCTGCTCTCACTGGGACTGCACAGAGCTCATTTTTACTCTATTCAATGTAAATTTGTGCTATATGTTTGTGTGTTTTTTAATACACTTCTGCCTTTACTCTGGTGCACTGTGCCTTATTTGTTGTACTTTTTGAAGATATATATATAATATTTATTTTATATTGTTTGTTTCTTATATATGATCTTTAGCTACTTTTGTACTATATTGTATTTTGATGATATGTTTAAAATTGTATTTTGCATTTTATACCATCATGAACCACTTCACAGATGCCGAAGGATGGATGGAGTATGTCTGACCAAGGAGGGAGTGGTTTCTTCCTCAACAGCATCTGGCCTCTGGCCCGCAGAGGGGTAGTTCGGTCGGTACAAACAATGCCATCACATTGTGCCATTAACTGGCCCAGAAAGTAGGAAACTGTTAGTTAACATTTCTTATTGACCCCATAATTGCATTCTCTATCACTACTGGAGCTATTAAAGCACTGAGGTTTCAGCATAAACATTTTAGTGTGAGACTGAAAAACACTAAGCTGTGATGGTAGAAAATGGTTTGATGACTCATTTCCGAACAACATAATGTCCTTCTCTGCTTTATTGGGGGAAATAAATGTTCACATATCTCGGCTTGATATATGCAAAAAGTATCTCTAAGGATATAAAATTAATACAAAATCACTGCAGTTCAGACTGCTGAATTATATTAAGGAAAAAAGTTACTGGTTGTCCAGTTCAGGTTACATAGCTCATTTTTATAGGGAGACTATCAGAAAAGCTGATTGGAAACATTGCTAGCTGCAGAAATAACAGGGATGTGCGAATTGCTTAATAGATGGTTCAAAGCACTTTTTACCTCTATCATTCAAACACATGCAGCTCGTTTAACCCTACAGTTTATTTAGCTGAATGTGGCATCAAGTTATCACCACCACTATATGCAGAAATATTGCTTGAAACTCATTCAAATAAAAGTGTCACGTATGGCGCACCTGTGAACACGTGACCTGCATACGGGACAAGGATTAATACACAGCTCTCTAGCTGGCCCACTCTTCAACTTCGTAAAGGTCCCTCAAATGAACAATATCTCCCCTCAATCTGTCCCCATATACCATCTGGCACGAACAATACACTTGGGAGCATGTGACTTAGATTTGCACCCAGGGTAATACACATGGCTTCTCTAGCCAACTCACCTTTCTCCTCCGCAAGGTACTTTCAATTAGTTAACATTAACCCCTTACTCAATTGCAATCATATCTATCCTCTGTCACCACCCAAGAAATATGCAAAAATATGTTCATTAATATGTCTATGTCAGCGATTCCCAACCCTTTTTGTTTGGAGGAACCCTTGAAGAATTTTGAAAAAAATCTCGGGGAACCCCTATCTGGCTGACATATATTAGGTTCGACAGGGGTAAATCACAAAATTTCACACCTCACGAGCCCTCTCTATTTCTCTCCCTCTACCCATGTATTTCTCTCCTCTCTGTCTCACTCACTCTCCCCCCCTCCCGCCTTGCATGTATTTATCCCCTGCATCTCACTCTTATTCCCTCTTTTCCTCACGCACTCCCTCCCCCCTCTCCTTTCACTTGCCCCTACCTTCCGTCAATTACCTCACTCTCACTCAATCCCACCTACAAAATATGTACCAAAAAAACTACCCCCCTAAATACATATAACCCCACTCCGCAATACATAATAAAAATAATACAAATACCCTGCCCCTGCCAATACATATTAAAAATACCCCCACCAATACATATTAAACTTGTAAAGTGAGAGGGGCCAAGCTGCTTCAAGGAAAACAGATTCGGGCCGCACGGGTAAAATCATCATCATCATCATCATCATCATCCTCATATCTCCCCCAACACCCCTCATCATCATCCTCCTCATATACCCACCCCCTGCATCTCACATCACCCCCACTGCATCTCACATCACCCCCCCCCCTGCATCTCACATCACCCACCCCACATGGGGGCACTGAGTCAGTCAGAGGGGGCACTGAGTCAGTCAGAGGGGGAAACAGGGTGAGAGAGTCAGAGGGGGCACAGAGTAAAAGAGTCACAGGGGGCACAGAGTGAGAGAGTCCGAGGGGGCACAGAGTAAAAGAGTCACAGGGGGGCACAGAGTGAGAGAGTCACAGGGGGGCAAAGAATGAGAGAGTCACAAGGGGGCACAGAATCAGAATCAGTCACAGGGGGCACAGAGTCAGTCACAGTGGGGCACAGAGTCAATACATATTAAACTTGTAAAGTGAGAATGGCCAAGCTGCTCCAAGAATAACAGGTTCGGGCCGCACAAGTAAAATCATCATCCTCATATCTCCCCCAGCACCCCTCATCATCATCCTCCTCATATACCCACCCCCTGCATCTCACATCACCCCCACTGCATCTCACATCACCCACCCTGCATCTCACATTACCCCACCCTGCATCTCACATCACTCACTCCCCAGGGGGGCATTGATGCAGTCAGAGGGGGCACTGAGTCAGTCAGAGGGGGGGCACAGAGTGAGAGAGTCAGGGGGGCACAGAGAGAGAGTCAGAGGGGGGCACAGAGAGAGAGTCAGAGGGGGGCACAGAGTGAGAGAGTCAGGAGGGGGCACAGAGTAAGAGAGTCCCGGGGGGCACAGAGTGAGAGAGTCAGAGGGGGCACAGTGAGAGAGTCAGGGGGGGCACATAGTGAGAGAGTCACAGGGGGGCACAGAGTGAGAGAGTCAGAGGGGGCACAGAGTGAGAGAGTCAGAGGGGGGAACAGAGACAGAGCCAGAGGGGGGCACAGAGTGAGAGTCACAGGGGGGCACAGAGTGAGAGAGTCACAGGGGGGCACAGAGTGAGAGAGTCACAGGGGGCACAGAGTGAGAGAGTCACAGGGGGGCACAGAGTAAGAGAGTCATAGGGGGCACAGAGTGAGAGAGTCACAGGGGGGCACAGAGTGAGAGAGTTACAGGGGGGCACAGAATCCGTCACACGGGGCACAGAGTCAGTCACAGGGGGGCACTGAGTCAGTCATTCCGACTGACCGAGTTTTTTGGGAGAAAGGATGTGACGTCATCAAAAGGGAGTCATATGGTCTACTACAGTCTCACATCACCCCCCCTGCATCTCACATCACCCACCCCACATGGGGGCACTGAGTCAGTCAGAGGGGGCACTGAGTCAGTCAGAGGGGGAAACAGGGTGAGAGAGTCAGAGGGGGCACAGAGTAAAAGAGTCACAGGGGGCAGAGAGTGAGAGAGTCCGAGGGGGCACAGAGTAAAAGAGTCACAGGGGGGCACAGAGTGAGAGAGTCACAGGGGGGCAAAGAATGAGAGAGTCACAGGGGGGCACAGAATCAGTCACAGGGGGCACAGAGTCAGTCACAGTGGGGCACAGAGTCAATACATATTAAACTTGTAAAGTGAGAATGGCCAAGCTGCTCCAAGGAAAACAGGTTTGGGCCGCACAAGTAAAATCATCATCCTCATATCTCCCCCAGCACCCCTCATCATCATCCTCCTCATATACCCACCCCCTGTATCTCACATCACCCCCCCTGCATCTCACATCACCCCCCCTGCATCTCACATCACCCACCCTGCATCTCACATTACCCCACCCTGCATCTCACATCACCCACTCCCCAGGGGGGCATTGATGCAGTCAGAGGGGGCACTGAGTCAGTCAGAGGGGGAGCACAGAGTGAGAGAGTCAGGAGGGGGCACAGAGTAAGAGAGTCCCGGGGGGCACAGAGTGAGAGAGTCAGAGGGGGGCACAGAGAGAGAGTCAGAGGGGGGCACAGAGTGAGAGAGTCAGGAGGGGGCACAGAGTAAGAGAGTCCCGGGGGGCACAGAGTGCGAGAGTCAGGGGGGGCACATAGTGAGAGAGTCACAGGGGGGCACAGAGTGAGAGAGTCAGAGGGGGGAACAGAGACAGAGCCAGAGGGGGGCACAGAGTGAGAGTCACAGGGGGGCACTGAGTGAGAGAGTCACAGGGGGGCACAGAGTAAGAGAGTCATAGGGGGCACAGAGTGAGAGAGTCACAGGGGGGGCACAAAGTGAGAGAGTCACAGAGGGGCACAGAATCCGTCACACGGGGCACAGAGTCAGTCACAGGGGGGCACTGAGTCAGTCACTCCGACTGACCGAGTTTTTGGGAGAAAGGATGTGACGTCATCAAAAGGGAGTCATATGGTCTACTACAGCCAAACATATTGGGGATATAGTTCCCACGATCTGATTGGCTCAAGTACCATGTGACAGCAGCCATGTTGCTTTTGATTATGTCATGTTAAAGGGAAAGGAAGCACAACCATTCTGATTGGCTGGCTTAATTTCCTTTACATGACGTCACCAAAAAAAAAAAAAAGGAAAAGCACATGGTTTTCACATCCAATCAGGGCCGTTGGAACCATTTGCAGAAAATGTGACGTCATAGGCCTATAAAACGCTATGCAGCCTCATTTGACAGCAAGAAGCCGAGGAGGAAGGACCTCCTCTACCAAGAAGACCTCAAAGGCGAACCTACAGCACAAGTACGAAGATATAGATGACCCCCAAAGACCCCGAAATTGTATTACAAATTTCAGATGAAGAAAAAGAATTTGGATTATTTTACCTGTGGCTGTTCCTGTTCGTGGATTGGTTCAAGAGCATGCGGTGTCCCTGGGATTCAGAGGGTGAAGACATCTAAAGGTAAGGAAAATATTGAATATATGTTCTTTTTCTTTTACAGGTTTTTGATATTTATTTTTATTGTGATTACAAAAATGTTTATGCCCATTCATTGCCACTGTATTTATGTATGTCTCTATGGATATACATACATACAGGGGACAATCAATGGTTGTTTTTGCCAATGGTTGTTTTTATGTATTTTAAATGTATTTTGCTTTTTTGTTTAGAAATGTTTGTCCAATGTTATTTGTAATTAGTAAGATGTCATTTTTTGTGGTGTTTTAAATAGTTTATTTCGGGGGGCATGGGGGGTGCTTGCTTTTTTATAATGGCTTCTTTTTGGTAGTTAGATTTTATCGGATGGTGTTTACTTTGAGCTTTCATTTATTTCATAATGGTTTTGTTTTGGTGTTTTAATTGTGAATTGTGGTCATTATTTTGGATTGGATTAATTGATTGGTGGTAATTTAGTTCTGTTTACTTCTTGATTTGTTTTTATTTTCTGATTGCTTGGATGGCATAGGAGATTGTTAGTGATTGTTTATTTTATTTTGACCATTGACTGGCATAGTGTTAAATGATGCACAGATTATATGGGCATCATCTACCCACTGTGCCATTCAATTGCTTTATTGGCATTTGTTATCTATTGACTTAATTGGCTATGTCCTGTATTTTATTTTGATATGTGGTGTATTTTATTTTGCTATGTGGTGTGTTTGATTTTGCTATTTGCTGTGTTTGATTTGGCTATGTAATGTTTTTTATTTGGGTCTGTTTTTTTTAATCCATCCCCATTTCTTGGTATATTGGTCAATCATGCCCATATTATATGGGCATGATGTACCACCTGTACCAATGAATGTGTGAAGGGTGAGGTTAGTTGCCTGGGGAGGGTGGTTAGGCAACCTGGGTGGGTAGTGGCAGATGGTGGGTTACCCCCTTAATTACTATAGTGGTTATTAACCGCTATGGTGGTTAAGGGGCTAGAGGACATTAGAATGTATTTTGCAATGTATTCTTACTGGCCATGGAGGACATAGACATGCAGTAAGCTGACGACGACGCACTTCACATTGCCAGGGGTAAGTAGAACGGTTTTATTTACTTTATTTATGCTAGCTAATGTTATTTTAGTTATGACATGGTTTATTTTTTTAAATACAGGATTGGTATATCAGGCCTGCAGGACCCCCGTACGCCCACGGTTACCACCTGAGGACCCACAAGGGACACCTGTGGGGAAGAACCAGGGGCCCCACAGCTGTGGGGGCCCCCGGGGACCATCCAAGGGCATCCAGGCCCCCGTGGGAACCACCCGAGGGACCCCAGACACCCGTGGGGACAACCCGGGGACCCCCAGACACCCACTGGGACCACCCGTGGACCATGTTGGGACCTCCAGACACCTGCGGGGACCACCTGGAGGCCACGGAGCCTAGCGGGGACCACATGGAGGCACTGTGGGGCCTGCGGACACCCGTCAGGACCACCCAGGGACCCCCGCCAGCCTGGGGTATTAATCATGTGCAGAGAATGTTCAGTGATACAAACACTCTAGTGCCGGATCCACACTGTAGAACTGATAATAATCTTCTACATAAATCCACAGTACTGGTACGGGGGACTTTTTATTTATAAATATATGAATATAGTAAGTACAGTTCTTCAGTGGTCGGCAATCTTCATGGGGACCAATGATCCCTGAAGGGGCAGAGTAAAGGGAATAAACCCACCACTCCACACCTCATTGGGATGATCCCTTGATCTGGCTGAACCACAAAAACAATGATATATAAGCTGTTACTCACATGTCAGGGATGCCCCCGTCCTGTGCCCGTTCTGAGGCGTGCTGTCACTGTTGAGACATCCGAATACGAATCCAGAGAGAGTGTAACGCGCAGCCAAAGAGAGTGGGTCCAAGATTGGATTCAAAATAAATCTTTTATTCGTCCATATGAAAAAACAAGTGAAAACCTCCTACATGTTTCGTGCCCCAGCACTTTATCACCGAGTACTCCTTGGTAAAGTGCTGGGTAACAAAACATGTAGGAGGTTTTCACTTGTTTTTTCATATGGACGAATAAAAGATTTATTTTGAATCCAATCTTGGACCCACTCTCTTTGGCTGCGCGTTACACTCTCTCTGGATTCGTATTTGGGGTATTAATCGTGTGTAAAATAAATATTTGGTTTATGTGGGGGCACTTGTGTATTATTGTTTATTAAATATTGTAATGGTTTATTGGGGGCCTAGGAGGTGGGTAGGGGGGCTGCTGTGTGTATTTTTTTAAATTGTGGGTAGCGGGGGTGGGTGAAGCGGGTATTATCCCAAGGGATGGGTGTTTAGGCCTACCGGGTGGGTAGTGGGGAAGGGGTAGTGGGGCACGGTGGGTTAACCCCTTAATTACTATAGCGGTTACCAACCGCTAAGGTGATTAAGGGGTTAGGAGACATTACATTGTTTTTTTTATTATTGTTCTGTATTGTTTGTAGCAACGGAGGGCATGGACGGTGATGAGGATGAGGACGGCCTTCATCGTGGCAGCCTGGCAGGGGTGAGTGCAAATGTTATTTATTTTATTTATGCTGCTTAATGTTTTATTTTAAATGGGCAAATGCACTATTATCTATATCTGGATAATAGTAATTTTGCCCATTACTGTAATGTATGTGTTGGGGGGGTGTATTTATTTAAAAGTATTGTTTAATTTTTGGGGGGCATACCATTGGTACCGCAGGCCAGCGCGGACCCCCGAACACCCGCGGGGATCACCCGGGGACTCCTGCGGGGATCACCCGGGACTCCCGCCGGCCTGTTGTATGAATGGTGTGCCTGAATAAAGGTAAACAAAACTTTTTTGTCTATCTCCAGCTTCTTTTGCTCCTGCCTTTAGCCGGCGTGTTTTTCTGGCGTGCTTTTAAAGCACGATTGAGTTATCGCGCTTAGAGAATCCCGCTGGCTGGCAAAAAAACTGCGTACTTGTCGTTTTTTGCCTGATCGGACGTGTTTTGCTTGCAGGACTGGAAAAATGCCATTTAAGGCTGATAAAGCGCTGTTATCACTGCTTAGTGAATCGCGCAGAAGGCGATATATCGGCCTTAAAAGCCACTTATCGCTCTTAAAAGCAGTTATCACTGCTTAGTGCATAGCCCCCATGGTCTCTATGGATCCAAAATTTGTTTTAAAAAAACACACACTCTGGGAAACATTGTTTCACCCAGTGTACCTAAGAGTACCAAAGCTTGTAATAAAAGAGAATTATTTCCTGGATTACTTGGCTGCTTCCCGTGTGAGAAATGTAAGGTTTGTAAATATGTTCAAAAAACAAAGTTGTTCACCAACAGGGATGAAACTAAAGAGTTCAAAATCGTATCTTTTATTACGTGCAACACTGACCACGTGGTCTATATGATCATCTGTGGATGCAATAAAAAATACATTGGTTTGACAACCAGGACATTCAAAATTAGAATGCTTTAACATACTGTATGAGGAACATCAAAAATAGAGACATTACACATCCAGTTTCCAATCACTTAAAATGTGTAAGGCTGCCTTGTTGGCATTGTTTAAAGTGTGTTGCCGTAGAACATATTAGACCCCACATACGAGGGGGGGGGGATCGATCCAATGTCTTAAATCAAAGAGAAGCATTTTGGATATTTACTATGGACACACTGATACCTAAAGGTCTTAATACTGATTGGGACTTAAGGTTATTCCTATAGTCACATTCTAATATATAGATCTATGTATCATTGTGTCCTATTATATCCATGTGATTAAACTGGCATCTGCTACTCTTCCATTCCCCTCCCCTTTTACCTCCTTCTTTCTTCCCCCTCCCCCTTCCCTCTGCCCCTTCCCCCTGTTCCTCCCCCTGTTCCCTTTCCCTCCCTCTAACCCCTCCCCCTTCCCCTAACCCCTCCCCCTAACTCCTCCCCCTTCCCCTAACCCCCCCTTCCCCATAACCCCTCCCCTAACCCCTCCCCCTAACCCCTCCCCCTTCCCCTTCCCCTAACCCTCCCCCCTCCCCCTTCCCCCTCCCCCTTCCCCCTTCCCCTAACCCCTAACCCTCCCCCTTCCCCCTCCCCCCTCCCCCTTCCCCCTCCCCCTTCCCCCTGCAAAAACTCACGTGAACCATGCCCGTTTTCTCCTGGATGTGCGTGCTTCTGCTGGGTTGAGTAGACAATCTGGTAACCACAGGATGCGGCAATGCAGAGCACAGCGGAACAACAGGACTCCACAGGACAGCAGCGGTAAGGTAAAAAAGATTCTTTATTTAACACGTCATGGTGCAGACAGGGAGGGGTGCAAAATCTCCTCCTCTTACGCATTTCACGCCTGTGCGGCACACCTATCTTCACTCTCTGACGAAGCGCCGCACAGGCGTGAAACGCGTAAGAGGAGGAGATTTTGCACCCATCCCTGTCTGCACCATGACGTGTTAAATAAAGAATTTTTTTTACCTTACCGCTGCTGTCCTGTGGAGTCCTGTTGTTCCGCTGTGCTCTGCATTGCCGCATCCTGTGGTTACCAGACTGTCTGCAAAACTAACATGACCATATGGAGTGAACAGGTAAGTACTCACAATACAGCAGCTTGTCCCTGGGTGATGCGTGCCTCACGTCAGCAAAGTAGGTTGAATGGATGTCCCAAAAGGTCCAAAACGGAGCACAGCAGTAGCAAGGAGTGGGGCCACAAACCAGAAAAAGGGGTTAAAAAATAGTTTATTCCATAACAAGTGAGGGGTACAGGGTAACTCTGATGTGTTTCGGGAACAAGTCCCTGTACCCCTCACTTGTTATGGAATAAACTATTTTTTAACCCCTTTTTCTGGTTTGTGGCCCACTCCTTGCTACTGCTGTGCTCCGGTTTGGACATTTTGGGACATCCATTCTTTAGGAATAGGTACAATGGAAGAGACCTGGGCAGATGCCTACAGTAAGTGGTTTCTATGTTCATTAGTATGTTTCGGGCCCTGTTTTATTCCCTGACATCTTAAGTGACAATTAAGAGCAGGAATTCTGCCAAAAAGTGAGGTAGAGATGTCCAGTACAAGTTAGTCACCTAGTGTAGTTTTCTTCCTTGAATTCAAAAGCATAGAAGAAGGCGTGCAAAGCCAAATTTCTGCCAATCACAAGCAAGGTGGGTGGAAAGAACCGGCCAATCATATGGGGGGTGCTGCTACAACTCTGGCCGGTTGAGGAAGTATAACGTCAGTGCAGGGGTCAAATTCGAATAGGCCTACTGGAGTTCCAGCCATTGCAGGGTTCCATGAGGCCGTCTGGGCTGGCACCATTATGTCGGGGCCAAACAAAGCTCCACTTTTCTTTTCTGCTGGGTCACAGCAGGCGTTCTATGTACCCCAGCCTATGCACATGGTGCCCTTTGCACGCAGGCCCAAAAAGTCCTTTAAAACAGCCAAGAACTACGGAGCCATATGCCTTTACAAGGGCATCCCTGGTAGGGAAAACCAGATGCAATCCAGTGAGTTATGATTGCTCCCTTGTGGAGCAAGTCCATGTTTTAACCCCTTAAAGTCTGTAAAGACTGGGGTGTAGAAGTATCACTACTTACATGAATCAAATCACCATATACATAGAGCACTACCACTGCGTTCACACGAGATGAAGCATAACATTTTATATTAATGTAGCCCTGTTTCCTATTGAATACAGTACTCTACCAATGCAGTGTAACCTGTTGGCTCGCAGGGACTGAGCCTCTGTCACGGAGAGCCTGGGGCAGCTTGTATGAATACGGATACCTCTTACTTGGTGCAGCGCCTCCACCTGCGATGGCTCCCAGCAGAGTGGAAGTTGTTCCTCGCAGGACAATATGTATTACACACACACACACACACACACACACACACACACACACACACACACACACACACACACACACACACACACACACACACACACACACACCATATAAAAGTAACTGATGACTTTACTAACACAACCATAATCTTGCATATAATCAACAGGTGTCCCTCCTTAGAGGAGACACTATACTACTGCGTCTCGCAGGACATGACCCCCTCACCGTGTACCCACACCGTGTCCAATTCCCACACTCAATATTGCCCCACCCCCAAAGTGAGGTATATGTGTGTGACTGCGCAGCCACTATGTTCGGATATGGATAGATGTATACAGTTGGTGCACTTGATGAGTGACGAATGACTTCCAGGAATACCTCCCGGGGCGATCCCACCCGGTCGGCTGTTACTGTGCGGCCGAGGTCTGAGCCCAGACCTCTGGTATGATAGTGCAACAGTCTCTCAATGTATCACTCTCCTGCTGGTTCTAAGGGGTTGTGTCCTATCTGATGGCCAGACCCTACTTCCGCTTCACTCTACGGGGACTCAGGGCCTAACTGGGCCGGGGTATATGGCTTAGTGTAGGGGCTGTTGGCCTCCCTACACGTAGCGCTCCTCTTCCTTCCTCCTTCCGCTCGGTTCTAACCGGCATGCTCCCCTGCGCAACCTTCTAAACCTTCCTCCTGCTATTCCAGCCGCCCCATAGGCTCCATGTCGTCACCAGGTTTCGCTATGGCTGCTGGGACTCGTAGTCCCGTGCGCTCCACCCTATAGGTGCAGCTCCTCTTTCGCGGGCTCTCGCAACCTCTTGCTGCGCATGTGCGACCTCTGCTCCCCCACCACCTCCACGGGCTCACCGCGCATGCGCGAACACCAACATGGCGGCGCCCTACTAATCGGGTCACTGCGGGGCCCCCGATGTACCAAAGCACTCCCTGCACACTGCAACCTTCCCTATTCTCCCAGCATGCGGAGATAAGGGTAAGCCTGGGGGACCTGGCTATATTAAAATACATAGCAATACATGGGCACAATATTGATGTCCACCATTAACCCTATGGTTACCCACAGTAACTCTGAAGAGAATGGGACAAAGTCTCCCATGGATTTTGGGATGCCCTATTGCTTATTTCTTCACATACACAATGTTCCTTGATCAGTTTAATGGTTTCCAGTCTATTATATAACTAAATCATATAAGACATTTTAATCAGTGCCAGGTTAAGGGAGTTGTGGGGCTCAGTAAAACATGAACTCATGTCAACCACACTCAGTCACTTTGCTGCACAAATAACATTTCCAAATACGGGGACTTTCACTAACGCATGTTCGCTCTTACTAAGCAATATCTGTTGTTCATCTGGATATACGATACAGCAGTGACAGCTATAGCACTTAACTGAATTACCTCTTAAGATGTGTGCATACAGGTTATTCAATACCAGGCCTGTGCAGTGAGCAATCTCACAGTATCATTTTGGCTCATCAGGCTTCAGTTGGTAAAATTCCACTGTCAGACAGCGCAACCTAATGAACGTTAGAAGCTATACAATGATGGTGCAATGGGAACAAAAAGGGACAGTAATTCCCTTTAAAGTTTAGAACAAAACAAATGTGTGCCCTCAGCACGCAAGATAGAATAAATCAATAAATTCAGGGTAAGCCAATAAATAAGTTATTTTTACTTATGGACAAAAAGAAAGGCAACTAAGCCTAATAATCAAATGGATATACATCCCATCAGACAAGATGCATTATGCGTGCGGGTAGCACTATTCTCAATCATATAGTATCCGAAATATAATCAGCAACAGTAAATTGTCTACAACACACCTGCACCCTGTCTGTATGTCACAATAACTTTCTTGAGTATTCCTTATTAAAAATATGTAAATGTCGCTGGTCTCTCTCTCCCTCTCTCCCCCCTCTCTCCCCCATTCTTTCTCTCTTCCGTATCCCATCTCTCACAATCCCCCATCAGTTATCTTCCTCTCTCTCTCCTCCATTATTTCTCTCTACTCCATCCTTTCTTTCTCTCTCCCCATCCCCTCTCCCCGTCCCCTCTCTCGCACCTCCATCCTCTCTCTCTCACTGCCCACCATCCACCCCTCTCTCTCCCCATCCCTTCTCTCTATCCCCCACATCCTCTATCTCTCCCCATACCCTCTTTATTTCCCCCCCATCCACCTCTCTCTCTCCCCATCCCCTCTATCTATCCCCCACATCCCCCCTCACTCTCCCCCCATAACCTCTCTTCCCAATAAGCCCCCACACCAGGTCCCATCCTCCACATTACCCCCACAATAGCCCCACACCCACCCCTCTTCCCCACAATAGCCAGACTCCAGCCCCCCTCACCCACAATAGCCCTACACCAGCCCCCACCCCCACAATAGACCAAAAACAGCACCCTTCCCCACAATAGCCACCCTCCAGTCCCCCTTCCCGACAATTGCCCCATAATTGCCCCTCTCCCCAATAGCCCCACACCAGCCCCCATCCCAACAATAGCCCTCCATCCAGCTCCCCTCCCCCATAATAGCCCAATAAAATCCCTCATCCCCCATAATAGCCCCACACCTTACCTTGGGGAGCCTCCGGTGCTCTGTGGCCTTCTGGCCTAGCCCTTCTTCTGGCTCACACCAGCATGGTAAGGAGGCATGCACAAGCTGGGGAAGGAGGTGCACACCACCTGGGGAGGAGGCGCACACCTACATGGTCAAGAGGTGAGCACCATTGGGAAGATGCCTGGCAGCCTGATGCAACTTCCAGCGCGGGACAGCTGTGCCCCTACAGTTGCCAGACACGGGACTCCTGTCCTAGCTTGTGCACGCCTCCTCCTCCCTGTCAGCTCAGTGGGGGTGAGCCACATGGCGACACCTTGTGGGCCGCATGTGACCAACGGGCCATGAGTTTGACCGCCCTGAGCTATAGTATTATTACAAAAGTGCATCCTCATATGTGCCTCCCATACCTCCCAAGGTGTCCTTCACATGCACATTTATAACCATCTGTTTCTCTCACAATTCTTTTTATGGCACTCTGTATGATTTGCAGTTTCTCCACCTATTCCTCATTATCACCATAACTGTTTTTCTCTGTAGACTACTGTAGCACTGCCCCCCCCACCCCCCCAGTGGGTGATACACAGCTTCTGCTACCTTGTGTGTGGTGCAAGTATCTGTTAGGGTCAGGAGAGCTGAGTTGGATCTGCGGTGATATGGAGATCAGGACAGTCTTAGTTCTTTCTGTAGTTCTTCTCATGATGTTAGCGCCTCCAGCCGTAGTGGGCTCCAGGGTGTCCAGAGATCAGCCCCCACTATTGCACATATCTCCCTCCTGCCCAAGGACTGATACTTAGACAGGAGTATAATAACAAGGGTCTTTATTGCATGGCATGCACCCACTGCAGATCTTCCTTACAGCGATGCAGAGTCCCAGAGGTCCCAGGCCTCTGGATGGTGATTGCCCCTGATCTTACAGGGCATCTGTGGCTGAATCAGATGTTCCCCCAACCCAAAGGCTGGGGGTGAGCACGCTCATCCTGCCATGGGAGAGACTCACAGCTCCACTGCTCTCTCTTTCACCTCCAGAGCTGAGTAAATTTGGCACTCCACTAATCAGGAAGCTGAAGGGGCGGGCTCATGGTCTATACTTATCCCTGACAGGTTTACACAGGCCATGAGTCACCACCTTACTTCTGTCCATCAGAGAGGAGCATGGGTGGGGTCACAAGCCCATAGGAGTAACCCCTTACAGCAGGCCTGCACAACATATGGCCTGCGGGCCGCATGCAGCCCGCCTCGCCTCTCTGTGCGGCTTGCGATGACACCAACTGGGCGCCAGTTAATTAAATTTTAAAAAAAAGTTTTAAAAAATGGCGGCGATTCATCCAACCCCCCCCCCCTCCCTCGCCGCCCCCGGGTTTTGCGGTGTGCGGGGGCAGCAGCAGCATGAGGAGGATGTGGCAGCCGTGAGTATTTTTTCTTTGTGTGTGTGTGTGTGTGTGTGTGTGTGTGAGACAGGCTGGTGCAGGGGTGGGGGTGAAAAACGGGCTGGTGCAGGGGTGGGGGTGAAAAACGGGCTGGTGCGGGGGTGGGGGTGAAAAACAGGCTGGTGGAGGGGTGGGGGTAAAAAACGGGCTGGTGCAGGGGTGGGGGTGAAAAACGGGCTGGTGGGGGGGTGGGGGTGAAAAACGGGCTGGTGCAGTGCAGGGGTGGGGGGGTGGGTGTGAAAAACAGGCTGGTGCAGTGCAGGGGTGGGGGGGTGGGTGTGAAAAACGGGCTGGTGGGGGTGTAAAACGGGCTGCTGGTGAGGGGGGGGCAAATGGAGTGGTGTGGTGGGGGGAGAGAGGAGGCAGAAGGGAGAGAGAGGGGGGGCAGAAGGGAGAGAGGGGGAAGGGAGGGGGGGGCAGAAGGGAGAAAGGGGGGAGAATGGAGAGGGGGGGGCAGAAGGGAGAGAGGGGGGAGAAGGGAGGGAGGGGGGGCAGAAGGGAGAGAGGGGGGGCAGAAGGGAGAGAGGGGGTGGATGGAGGGAGAGGGTGGGAGAAGGGAGAGGGAGGGGGGAGGTATGAGGAGGGGAGGGGTGAGGTATGAGGAGGGGGAGATGTAATGTTTTTTTCTGTATCACAATAAGAAAGCAGTTAAGTAAAAGTTGCGCGCTAAAATATATTTTTTTCGTGGTAGGTGCGCTATGGGTTCGAGGGAGGAGGGAGGGCCTGCTCCTTTCATTTGTCCCGGCCCCCATGATTTCTGTTGGCGGCCCTGTGGGTGATGTGAGGTGCAGGTGGGGAGAGGGTAATGGGTGATGTGAGGTGCAGGGGGGGAGGGTGATGTGAGGTGCAGGGGGGGAGAGGGTGATTGGTGATGTGAGGTGCAGGGGGGGAGGGTGATAGGAGGTGCAGGGGGGGTCATTGGAGGTGCAAGGGGGGGTGATTTGAGGTGCATGGGGGGTGATTTGAGGTGCAAGGGGGTGATTTGAGGTGCAAGGGGGGTGATTGGAGGTGCATGGGGGGTGATTGGAGGTGCATGGGGGGTGATTGGAGGTGCATGGGGGGGTGATTTGAGGTGCAGGGGGGGTCATTGGAGGTGCAAGGGGGGTGATTTGAGGTGCATGGAGGGTGATTTGAGGTGTATGGGGGGTGATTTGACGTGCAAGGGGGGTGATTTGAGGTGCAAGGGGGGAGAGTGATGTGAGGTGCAAGGGGGAGAGTGATGTGAGGTGCAAGGGGGGAGAGCGATGTGAGGTGCAAGGGGGGAGAGCGATGTGAGGTGCAAGGGGGTAGAGGGATGTGAGGTGCAGGGGGGGTGTGATGTGTGTGCTGTGCAGGGGGGTATTGTGTGTTTGATGTGGAGGGGGAGTATTATGTGTGTGGGTGAGTGGGAGAGATGGGGGTATGAGAGATAGATGGGGAGTATCGTAAAGGTTGATAGTGAGGTGTTGCAGGGTACAGGCAACTACACACGCTGGTTTCTTGACAAGGCTTATTTATTTAGCCTTGAAAAATATACAGCACACAAAACAAAAATAGCTTTTCATCAGCAACAAAAGGAAAATGGCTTTTCTTCAGCAGACAGACAAAAACAGTTTCTCTTTAGCAGACAGTGTATATGGCAGTTGCCCTTTTCTATGCAGGGGACAGACAGGTCACAATTCATCTACTTTTCTAATCAGACCTTGTATCAGAAAACTCTTTAGCAATCCCTTTAGCAGCTTACTCCTCACTCCTCAACAGACAGCCTCCATGTGTCTACAGCCTGGGTTTTAACACACCTTGATTAGGCAGCTGGGATCCAACTAATTGTCCTGAGGTTCCCAGCTGAAGTTAACCTAGTCAGTGCTGCACTGCAGACTAGACATAGGTTTTCTAGGCATATAACTGGTGGCTTTTGTTTACCCTGTCACATTCCTCCCCTGTTAGTGTGTGGCTGGGGCTATGCACGGCTGAAGCCCGACCATCCACCCCTTCTCTAGAAAAGAAGTCAGCATTTGCGTTCTCTTTTCCCGGCCTATGCTGAATCTCAAATGAGAAGGGTTGAAGGGCCATATACCACCTAGTCAATCTAGCATTGGAATCCTTCATGCTATTTAACCACTTCAGTGGAGCATGATCCGTCACCGAAGTAAAATGGACTCCTGCCAGGTAATGCCTCAAAGCTTCGATTGCCCACTTTACTGCAAGGCACTCTTTCTCAATCACTGAGTAGTTTTTTTCCCTTGGGAACAATTTCCTACTCAGGAAAAGGATAGGATGTTCAACTCCCTCAAACTGTTGTGACAACACTGCCCCTAGCCCTATCTCTGATGCATCTGTTTGCACTATAAAAGGGCTGTTGAAGTCTGGGCTTCTAAGGATGGGACCCTCTGATAGACACCTTTTTATGTCCTCAAAGGCTCTCTGACAATCCCTTGACCACACCACTTGTGTAGGGGCACACTTTTTTGTGAGGTCCGTTAAAGGGGCTGCCACTTCCGAATAGTTGGGGATGAAAGACTACAAACAGCACAGGATGAGCGGATTGCCAAGCTGTTGACCCAATTCCAGGGGTGTACCAGTCCAGAACTTGCAAGCAAACCCCCGGTACTCCTGAGGAAAATGGCTCCGGACGAGGATCCAGAGGCTTTTTTACTGATTTTTGAAAGAGTTGCCGAAGCTCAGGGCTGGGCTACAGATCGCTGGGCAACTGCTTTGGCCCCGCTCCTCATAGGAGAAGCCGAGGCCTCATAGGGTCTCCCAGCAGATCAGGCCATGGACTACCGCCAAGTAAAAGCCGCCATACTGGATCGCGTAGGTCTGACCCCAGAGACCTACCGGCAGCAGTTCCGGAACATGAAGTACACCGCTAAGATGAGACCCCGGGTCCTCTCTCAGCAATTATTGGACTTATGTACGCGCTGGATACAACCCGAGGAGTGCACTAAGGAGGCAATTCTTGAGCAGGTGGTTTTGGAACAATTTCTACAAATAATACCCCCTTCCCAACGCTCGTGGGTAAAACGCCACGCTGCTGAAACCCTAGCTTTGGCGGTCCGACTCATGGAGAACTTCCTTGGGGCTGAGCAGCAGGCGAGTGTCCTGGACCCGACTCCACCGGTACTTGCGGATGCCCAAAGAGGGAGGTCGGATCAATGGGGAACCTACGGCCCGTCACAGAACCGCCAAGTCCAACGGAAGGAGCAGTCGTTCCAGCAAGGTCGGAGTCCAAATGCTGGTCCCCGTAGAGACCCTCATCTCCTTCCGGATGTCGGCTCGTCGCAAAGTGAGAGGAGATTCCAAGGACGTCGCCCACAGGACCCACCAGATGCCTGGTCTCCAGTAACCGGTCCAGCGGAGAGCTATCCACAGCCCCCTCCTGCGAGGGAACTCTCCCAATGTTTTGCCTGCGGAGAACAAGGCCACCGGTATGTGGACTGTCCACTGATGGATTGTTCATTCAGCAGAACCGTCGCCTCGGCTTTTACTGGGGAAAATTACAAGCCCTGGCTACTTCCAGCCCTGATTGGGGGAAAACCGTCCAGGCCCTTGTAGATTCGGGCTCTGGGAAAACTCTGGTCCTCCAGGAACTGTTACCGCCCAACATGTGTTCTTTTGACTCCCCATGGAGCATAGAATGTATACACAGCGATGTAAAACGCTATCCGATGGCCAAAATCCGGCTACAGGTAAAAGGTCAGGAGGCTTACCTCGAAGTAGGAGTCGCTCCTTGGCTCCCTGCCCCCGTTGTGCTTGGTCGGGACTGGCCTTTCTTTTCGGACCTAATGGCCCCAGTCTTTCACGAGGAGCCTCCTTCTAGGGCTCAGGAGAACCCTGTCAAACTATTCCCCTTCTCGGCAGACCTTTTTCCCAGTAGACACCGGGTTCAAAAGACTCAGAAGCAAAGACGCTTGGACAAACAGGACTGGTTGCAGAAATCTGGGTCTCAAGGTGACCATTCTAGTAGTCAGAGGTCACAAGTGATGGCTGGGGATGGCCAAAGGCAATGGGATATGGGCCCTGGAGATTTACCAGACCTGTACCTCCCTGACTTTCGCCAGAAACAAAGGGAAGACCCAGTCCTTGCTAGACAGTATGACAAGGTGGTGAAAATTGATGAACAGATTTTAGATGCACAAGGGGTGATAGTATTCCCCCATTTTGAGCTATCAAAGGATATCCTATATAGGGTGAATAGGCAGACACAAACAGGGGAGGTCACCAGACAGATATTGGTTCACAAGGCGTTTCTTAAATCTGTGTTCACTCTAGCCCATACTGTCCCTTGGGGTGGTCACCTGGGCAGGGATAAAACATTGGACCGTATTTCATCCCGATTCTATTGGCCAGGGATGCATATTGATATTGCTAAGCTATGTGCAGCATGTCCAGAGTGCCAGTTAACTAGTCTAAAAGGACAAAAACCAGCCCCTTTGGTTCCTCTACCCTTGGTGTCAGTTCCCTTTGAGAGGATTGGGGTAGACTTGGTAGGACCTCTAGAACCTTCTGCGAAAGGATACAGGTTTATCCTTGTCATAGTTGATTATGCGACAAGATATCCTGAGGCGTTCCCCCTGAGAACAGCAACGGCGAAGCAAGTAGCCAACAAGTTGTTGGAACTGTTCTCACGGGTTGGACTTCCCCAGGTTATGTTGACAGACCAAGGTACAAATTTCATTGCTAAACTAATGCAGGATGTCTTAAAGTTACTAGAGGTCAAGTCTGTTCGGACATCGGTCTACCATCCACAGACTGACGGATTGGTGGAAAGATTTAACCGAACTCTAAAAGGGATGCTGAGGAAATTTGTAGATTCAGAGAAGAGAGCCTGGGATGAACTTCTCCCTTTTCTGCTGTTTGCAGTGCGGGAAGTCCCCCAGGCCTCCACGGGATTCTCTCCATTTGAATTGCTCTATGGCCGCCAACCCCGGGGTATCCTAGACCTCCTAAAGGAGTCCTGGGAGGAACAGCAGTCCCCTTCTAAGAATACCCCGCAATATGTACTAGACCTTAGGAAGCGCCTAGATGTGGTCGGCCATTTTGCCAGGGAGAATCTTAGATCAGCCCAGGACAGTCAGGAGAGACATTACAATCAGAATGCTCGCATGAGAGTGTTTCACCCAGGAGACCAGGTGATGTTATTGTTACCCAGTTGCGAGAGTAAACTCCTGGCCAAATGGCAGGGCCCATTCGAAGTACTCCGCCGTACGGGTGATGTGGATTACGAGATCGCTCAACCAGGGTCCAGGAAGGGTGAACAAATTTACCATGTGAACTTGCTGAAACCCTGGAAGATGCAGCGGTCTCTATTCATCCACCCGGTGGAGGAGGAAACGGACTTGGGTCCTCAGCCTCCACGGGAGAACATCGTGAGTGACGATAAAATCCCAATGGGTAAACAGTTGTCCTCTGAACAAAAAGGGGACTTGTTAGCAATAATTACTCAATTCCAGGATGTTTTTTCTGACTTACCAGGACAAACTAACTTAATTTCCCATGCAATCGAGACAGCACCTGGGGTAAAAGTATGTTCCCGTCCTTATAGGTTGCCTGAAAGTCGTAGGGCTCTGGTAGAGAAGGAGGTACAAGGAATGTTACACTTAGGAGTGATTGAGGAATCATGCAGTGAGTGGTGTAGTCCACTAATTATGGTCCCAAAACCCAATGGGAAGGTAAGATTTTGTGTGGACCTCCGAAAGGTCAATGCGGTATCCAAGTTTGACGCATATCCGATGCCAAGGGTGGCCGAATTAATTGACGCCCTTGGTAACGCGGAATATATATCCACGTTGGACTTGACATAAGGATACTGGCAAATACCCTTAGAGGAAAAGTCCAAATGCAAAACAGCCTTTGCCACTCCCATGGGTTTATACCAGTTTGTGACAATGCCATTTGGACTGCATGGAGCCCCAGCCACATTTCAGAGACTCATGGATAAGGTACTGAGGCCCCATAGAACTTATGCCGCAGCCTACCTAGATGAAATTGTCATTTATAGTAAACACTGGCGGGCCCATCTAAATAGGCTGAAAGCGGTCCTCAAATCTCTAAGAGAGGCAGGGCTCACAGCCAACCCTAAGAAATGTGCCTTGGGTAAAGCGGAAACCAAATACTTAGGTATGCAGTGGGAGGTGGAAAAGTAAGGCCACTAGCTGACAAGGTAGCTGCCCTGAAAGAAGTTCCGACCCCCCAAACAAAAACGCAGGTACGCTCTCTGCTGGGTTTAGCAGGGTACTACCGGCGGTTCATCCCACTTCTGACACCATATGTTGCAGGGTACATGCAACTACACACGTTTCTTGACAAGGCTTATTTATGTAGCCTTGAAAAATATACAGCACACAAAACAAAAATAGCTTTTCATCAGCAACAAAAGGAAAATGGCTTTTCTTCAGCAGACAGACAAAAACAGTTTCTCTTTAGCAGACAGTGTATATGGCAGTTGCCCTTTTCTATGCAGGGGACAGACAGGTCACAATTCATCTACTTTTCTAATCAGACCTTGTATCAGGAAACTCTTTAGCAATCCCTTTAGCACCTTACTCCTCACTCCTCAACAGACAGCCTCAATGTGTCTACAGCCTGGGTTTTAACACACCTTGATTAGGCAGCTGGGATCCAACTAATTGTCCTGAGGTTCCCAGCTGAAGTTAACCTAGTCAGTGCTGCACTGCAGACTAGACATAGGTTTTCCAGGCATATAACTGGTGGCTTTTGTTTACCCTGTCACAGAGGGGTTCTGGGGGCGATATGAGGATGATGATGAAGGGTGCTGGGGGAGATATGAGGATGAGGGGTGCTGGGGGAGATATGATGATGATGAGGTGCTGGAGGAGAGATGATGGTGGTGATGATGATTTTACCCGTGCGGCCCAATTTCTTTTTTCCTTGGAGCAGTTCAGCCCTTCTCACTTAACGAGTTGTGCAGGCCTGCCTTACAGCCTGCAGCTAGCAGGACTTACATAACAGGGAGGAGAAAGATAGGCAGAAAAGACATACCCTTTTACACTACCTACCACCTTAAATTTCTCCCCTGAACTATTTGATTTAATCTCATATCTTTGGTAGCAGGAGCATATGCAAAGAAGGCCATTAGTCAATAGAGTGGAGGAGGGGTGATCCAACGCTATCACACTGAAAGCGCCATTAAACTCACACTTTGTAGAATAAGGACCAATATTTAATTCAAGAATATTGAATATCTCAGTGTGCTCTACCTTTTTTTATTAGCCCTCTTAAAAAGTAACGGTATGAAGTCACTCCATTAGGAAAAGGTCATGCCAAACCAATCATTCATTTATTTTCCCTTATTGGGCAGGTAAGTAGGAATACAGACCAAGGCAATCCAGTGGCTGTGATCTACCTAGATTTTATAAATGCGTTTGATGCGGCACCACATAAGAGATTAATGTACAAAATGAAATAAATTTGTCTGGGTGCAAATATTTGGTTGAAGGATAGACCACAGACGGGTTAAATAAATGAAACTATCTCATATAGGACTACAGTTGTTATGAGTTTTGCAAAGTTCACTACTCAGGCCACTGATTATTTAACTTGTTTATTAATGATCTTGAGGAGGCGTAGGCCCGGATACATCATGCATCCACATGAAAAATGGAGATGTTAACTCCACAAATTAGTCATTTTTTGGTACGGTAGCATTGCAGTACTCTGGTTCTGCCACAGATTTGTAATATTCGATGAGTTAAACATGATCGGTTCTAGTAAAAATCATAAAATTAGTAAATGATTTAGTAAAAATATGTATTCGTTCCATTTTCGATAAGGATCGCAATGGTCTTAACTGATTTGTTTGAGTACATTATTTATCCCATAGTTAAAGCTGCCGTTAGCCCTATAGTTCCAATGTCTGTATGTACTGCCAAATGAATTGGAAATGATATACACGGCCAGGTAAACCTGCATGGAATAGGTGATGAAATTGACATTCAAAACATGTGACATTAAAAAACAATATATGTTCTATAATATTACATAATACATTTTTTTTTTATTCTTCAATAATGCCATTTGTAATCATTTGTAAACCATCTTTTGATTTCTACAGCAGGTTTTAGCCCTCCTCCCCAGCAGTGCAGGATCTTTGCAACACTTTCTTGTTTGGGATAATTTGTTGCCCATATTCCCAGGAGTTTAAGCTGTAAACTGTAACAATAGATAGTGTTATCTTAGTAATATGAGGATATATTGTAGCTGCTGCATTACACTGACTGAAGCAGCCATTATGTTAGTCACACAATCAGGATTTCTACAGTTTGATAAGAAGAGCACTAAATGATTTCCAGCTTAGGTAAGAATGTACATTTATAGATTGTCACATGCTTTACATATTTTTTTAAAAAAAGGGGGTTTGTGGTTTTGCTGCTTTAATACATGTATATATTCTTGAGCCCTTTGTTTTGGGGGGTAGTTCGTGTTTAGTGCGGGCAGTACCAACTCTTAGCATCAGACTTAGGCCAAGTCCATAGCAGGGGAGGCCGCGCTGAGCCGTGCGGACTCACCGCGCTGAGCCCCTGCATCCTCCATGAGGATGTCTTTAGAGGGGGCTCACGCGAGAGTCCGCAGGTGTGCTGAGGCGCTGGATTTTTCAGCCAAAAGCCAAGCTGTTTTTCAGAGCGCTGTCGGTTGAAAACATCCAATCAGCGCGGAGCAGCGTCAACGTCACGGCGCCGTGACGTCATTGACGTCGGTGCGTCGCGGGCGATTGGCCCAGCGACGTCACTGCACCGCCTCCCTCAGTCTCCCCCCGCCTCCCGATCGCGCCCGCTGGCTCGCCTGCATGGGCATGAAATCGCGCAGATTTCAGCAGGCGAGCCTCAGCGTCAGCGCGCCTCAGCCCTGCTACCCCCTCTATGGCCCCAGCCCTATGCTTACTTTGTGCTCATGTTTTATTTTCAGCTTCATTGTTTATTATGCTACTTTTATGCCATGCCTGTTCTTTAAACTGCTACTATAGGTTGATGCTTTTTTACAGACACCAAGTTGTTTCACTTTTCTGGTCTTTCTGCCAGGATTCTCATGTTGCTATGGTAACATAGGCCTCTGCCATGCTGACAGAGCGCTCGCGCATGCTGCGTGGTGAGTTACATTAGTGCAATGAGAATGTCTATGCTGCGCGCTCTTGAGCATGCGCGTCGGCAGGAGCTCTGCTTGGAGAGACAAAAAGATTTGTCTTAGTAGTGCGACGGCAGGTTCACATGAGCGGTTCGACCAATGAGGGCGAACCAGCTCTGTGATGTTACTGCCACGCCCCCGACACGCCTTCCCGTCGTGTCTGCATGCAGGACAGAAAATCTCTCCTGCTGCAGGCAAGCATGACGCCACGAAGGCGCACACAGGCAGAATGGATGAGGCCTTACATATACTGCTGCAGCTGAAACTACTGGATTCAGTACAGATCATAGCACCATTCTGAACTATAAGCCTATGGAATTTTTTCTCATACAAGTAATGCTGATTTGTGTCTTTGATTGACTATTCTGCATTTGCTGGCTGCTCCGGTCAGGGGCGCCATTTTTTTGACCCACCTGAATGAGTTTATTCTTTCACTGTATCAAACCTATTCATTTATACAAGCCATTGTTGTTTGTATGATTATATGGTTTGACTTATTTTTCATGCTAGTGTGGTTTATTAGTAGTTTATTTTAACCCCACAGGGTGCAGTGATGATGTCATATCTATGACATCATGACTTATTTGCATTATTTGTCACACCAGTTTTTTTCACTAGGGGAGTGAGGGCTTTTTGTTTCTCATCTGGTGGGTGTTTAGGATATGTAAGGGCTCACTGTGGGGTCTTTTAGTTAGGAGTGAAGAGAGTAGGATATGTAAGGGCTCACTGTGGGGTCTTTTAGTTAGGAGTGAAGAGAGAGGAAGTAGAACAGATATACTGTATATCGACCCTTCGCGTGGCATTCTGTGAGGGTGGTCTGCACATGTTACTAGTGGTGAGGTACTTGCTGAGAGGTGGGACATGAGCGAGCATTTGAGGCTGCACCACCCCCGGCCATTCCACCAATTGGAGCAATCGTGGTCAACCTCAGAGCACGCTAATGATCCTGTCTCTTTTGTTGGGCTTCATCAAGTACGTGGCGATGGAGATCCTTCATCCTGTCCATTCTTATCCTGAACGCGATTGGCTCAGTCCCAACATAGAACTGAAAAATAGATTCCAGAGAACTAATTTGTCTTTTCTGTCACTCCTTGACCTCTCCTTTATCTGTCTGGAGTCTGTCACAACAGAACAGTGAATTATTTTGGCTGTCAATGCACTTGTGCGGATTGTGCACTAGCTTCCCCCACTGGTTGCACCAGATCTTTTATTAAGTTTGGAGTTGTGCTGTGGTGCACCATCATCGATTGTGTAACACCGAACACTATCATCTTCATGAACAATCTGTTACTAAAAAAAACCCAAAAAAACCCATAAAAGAAAATGACTAAAAAAATAAATAAAACATTAACACCTCCCCCCCCCACACACACACAAAAAGTTCCCAACTGCTAAAATCATGGAGTAAAAAAATGATAGTTAATAATGTTTAAAAAAGTAATTTTCATTAAAAAAAATGTGGTCATGTTGTTTATCATGGTTACTACTGTATTACTATTCAAGGGAAAGCTGCATTAATGACCGTTGGAAGATAGGTGAAGATGTGTTGCACTGCCTCAATTTCCAACTCCCAATGAGACCGGAAAAAATACAAAGTGAGCACTCGGCTGAACAACAGGTCAGGTTTATTGCAGGGTGGTGCAGCAAAGGGACAACAAAGCCACACGAACGCACCTATGCGTTTCGTGCACGGGGCACTTCATCAAAGTCACCTTGATGAAGTGCCCCGTGCACGAAACGCGTAGGTGCGTTCGTGTGGCTTTGTTGTCCCTTTGCTGCACCACCCTGCAATAAACCCGACCTGTTGTTCAGCCGAGTGCTCACTTTGAATTTTTTCCGGTCTCATTGGGAGTTGGAAATTGAGGCAGTGCAACACATCTTCACCTATCTTCCTGCTGGCTACCTACCTGGATGAACTGCACGCCCTGGATATCTGGAAGTCCTGCAAGCACTAAGGTAATAGGGCCAGAGTGCCCCTACATATATGTATATGTTTACCAGTGCTTCTGTTCATTTTATATTGGTTACTAGGGGGGGCTGTTATGGTGTTTCAACTGTGGTGGTCATGTGGACCCCACTAGACTCCTAGCCCGCACCTGATAATTGCCATATCATTCATGGACTTTCCATTGCTATCCAGTATTATCTACATATGCTATTGAGGAACTTTGACCAATTTGGATGCATCACTTTTTTCCTGTTTAATGACCGTTGATTCCAATCAATCACATCTATCATAGACATAGTTAATCTTATGTCTCATTTTTATTTGTTAAATTATATTGAGGCAGAGGATCAGGAGTGCACTCCCATCTAGGAATATATCAAAGGAAAAGACATACACAGATAGTGCAGCAGAGTTTCTGATGAGCGTTATATGAATAAGCAAATAGTAGTCTCACTCACGTTTCCGGTGAGTAATTATGGCTTTTTGGTTATCAGGAGTGACCACCTCAGATACAGGTTTCAATAGTGTTGTCCGTCAGCATACAGTCATGCAGAGAGATGAGGGAAGGGGATTCCCATATGTGGAAAATGGAGGACACAGTGCAATATAGCTTTATAACAGATAAAATAAATATATAAAAGTTTACACTCACAAACGTAAAATGGATTCAGGCATTGGGACCATCCAGGGTCAGACAGTGGCAACAGGCTGCACTTCCTCCTTCTCTGGTATTCCACCCGTGGCAGCCGTCCACAGTGGAGTTTTGCAGGAAGAGGGAACTTATTCTTTTGTAGGGTGTCACCAGAGTTCACCAAAAGCCAGATAGTCCTTTTATAGTATCTGCTTTCCACCATACGCGTTTCGATCGGGAAAAAAAAACTTTAAACCCCCCCACTTCCCCCACAAAAGTTTCCAACTGTTAAAATCATGGAGTAAAAAAACTTATAGTTAATAATGTTTAAAAAAAATAATTTTAATGTTAAAAATTTGGTCACGTTGTTAATTAAGTGTTACTTACTTCAGATATTTAATAATAATAATAATATTTGTTAAATTATATTGATAATGGTTTTTGATTTCAAGGCTGCGTTATTGGTCTTTGTTTCAAATTCATATGCAATATGCCAAATGGCATTTACTTTCCTTTATCATCATCAACTAGAGACATAGTTAATAATCACGACTCGTCGTTACATATTACATTTTCAATATGTTTTTTTTTTTGTATTTCAAGGTTGTGTTCGCGGTCTTTATCTTTAATAATTGACAAATTGCATATTATTTAATGAATAAACCATAGACATATGAAATGACAACAGAAAGGTCTTGATTACACCCGGTCCGGCGGTGCTCTCGCGCACTCCCTCGTGACGTCACTAGGGCGATGCGCACTGCCGGCAGGAAGCATCGGGAGGCAACCGGGAGGTGTGGCCGAGGCGGGGGCCATGAGCGGTTCGCCCTCATTGGCTGAACCGGTCACGTGGTGCGGCTGCCGTTCGCCAAAATCGAAATTGAACATCTGCTTGGGACAAGCTCGCGCGGTCGCTCTGCAGCGCTCACGCCACGCGGGAACTACAGGCAGCTGCATTGGATTACATTAGTTTGTTCCGGCGACGCGCAGGATCGTGCGCATGGCCACTACCGGTATAAGCACGACTAGTCGTTGTAGTAGAATAGTTCAATTATTACTTCATTACACTTACTACTAGTACTCTAGTTATTCATTTTCATGGGATACTATTAGACGTTGATGAATAATTATGTTCAAAATCAAAGAATAAGAAGAAATATTTTTTTCTCTCCAATTTTGTACATTGCAAATTATGAAAAAACTCAATTTGAAGATTTTACCATTAATTAAGAACAAGATTTGTATCACCTGGCTGTCTGCTGTAAGCTAATTTAATGACCTTGGCCACTCACGCTCCTCTTTTTTTTTTTTGTGGTTGGAGAGGTCATACTTGTATATTTTTAGCTTATTTCAATCATAATATTCTAGAGTCTGAGAGAGACACGCACACACACACACACACACACACACACACACACACACACACACACACACACACACACACACACACACACACACACACACACACACACACACAATCAGATTTCACGATAAGGCTTAGAAGGGATGGACTAAGGATTACAGTACTTTGTATTTTGAAGCAATGTTGGGGTATTTTTTCTCACTGTGACTGTGTGCCCTGGGCATTGGGCATAGGAACAGAAGGATCATTTCATCATCAGTTCACTCAGTCTGTGTCAGTCAGTACAGTGAGAGATAAAGGATAACATTTGCTGTGCTTTTGTTTGCCTACAGTTCTTGCAACAGCTTGAGCAACAAAACCAAGAACACAATAACAACGTGCACAAGTGGCCAGAATTAAAGGGCTAACAATCTAAGCAGGAAAGCTACACTGCACTGGAGAAAGCCACAACGCCACAGTCTGACTGGGAGGACTGCGACAGAAGGTGACTCACACAAGGTACTGACTCTGTGATGTGTTCGGGGGGAAAAAACATGGGTTTTTAAAATGGCCGATCAGAAAAATAAAACGTATATAGAGACACCTGTCAGAGCTACGAAATCTGCAAGTGAAATCTGCCCCCCTGTAGGACTACCAGCTGGGGTTCTAGCATATACTGTACGGAGACAATCACTAAATACTGCCACCCGAGGTAAGGGGGGAAGAATACACTTGATACCGCCAAAAAGGAGGACAAATGTGGTGCTCCTGTAATGAACTCGGCTACACGAAAGCGTGTCCCTTCAGGTCCCACGAGGATATGGATGAGGATGAAGATGCCTCTTATGTGGGCCCAGAAACGTGACGCACCCACAAAACACCCCTAGGATGGTGGAGCTGCCTGAACTATGTACGCACTGAAAAGACAGGTCTCTATGACTACGAATATGATATGCGGCAGCAAGAGCTTTACCAGCTGAACGCCGAATATTTCCGCCAGCTAATGCAACTGCAAGAGAAGCATGGTGAAAACAGTGAAAAAACTGAAGTTTCAAACAAAGAAGGAAGTTGTAGACACATCCGCAGATGACCCTGTGACATCAGAAGAGGGCTGAGATGTCCTGCACCTTAAAGTGAATGGAAGATTTGTCCCAGGAATGGGGAATCTCCAGAGGACCCAAGGCTGAAGTCGTGCACCCTGAAGAAGTGTCTGTCCAGTTCTGACAGTGAGAAACCCTCAACAAACAATACCAGCGAAGCGGAGCCGGAAACAGAACCAATAAGTGACGATCCTTTGACCAGTCCTGAAGATGCACTGCAAACTGCCAGGCATGACTGTGATCTCCTCCGTGAATGATTGGAAAAGGGGATAGAAGCTAACGCCAAGCTACAGAGTGGTCTGCTCACACTCGCCTTTGACTGTGGGACTGTGATGAACACAGAGCGTCGATTACGGGGCACATCTTATTATGGAATTCTTCCAGGGTGGCCCCCTCTTTAGCAAGGAACTCTCTGACCTTATCTAGTATGGTATGTGCAGTAACATCGCTAGGGCCCATGAAAGGTTTATATCCCACAGTAACAGCTTATATCTCCTAGTCCCTCCCCGCAATGCCATTGGCAACCTTGTTCGGGTCAATATCGTCTTCACACATATAAAATACATACTGTATGCAGTTTTATTATTGTAGCATAACATTTTCCCTTGAATTTGGGCCTGTCGCCATGGGGGGGTTTGCACCAAGTACTCCATTAAGGACAAAATGGTGGCAAAGGTGTTATGGGACAACCGTCTTATGACTTCTGTAACTGTGCCAATGTCTGACCATACAACTGGTAAACTTATAGTGTTTACTGCACTAGGTACATCAAAACATCAATCTCAGCAGTGCCTGCAATGTAACCCCTCTACTTTTAGTCTTCAAACTTACTACTGTAGCTGACACTGGGGCCTGAGTCCCTGTTAACTATTTACTGGACCACACGTGGCATAGAGTCAGATGGCGGGAATAATAAAAACACAATATGGGTCATTCACTTAGTTTACTATACACTTATTAAACTCAGGCAACTTGTGATCATCAGCAGAGGATAACTATACACTATACACATATACAACACAATCCCCAAAAAGCTCTGTGCGGGTGTGAGTCCATGTCAGTGGTGTAGTAGCCACACAATCTTGGGTATGTTGGCTTATGATGGTGCCGGCACACTGTGGAAGCTCATGTTCTACTGAACCTGTTGCAGGCCTGTTCTTCAAAAAGGATCTTCAGTACCACTGTGTCTTTATAGCCATTGAGGGTCCCCTCCGGTGGCACATGATCTCTTGTCCACTCTAAAACTGTAGCTCTCAGCTCCTCCGCTCTCACAGCTTCTGTTACCATGTGCACACATGCACTCTCAGCGGACCTCAAACTAATCTGGTAGCACTCAGGTCCGCGCTGATCTGATCTAACATGGCTGCCCCCTTAGCCCTCATAGTCCCTCCTCTTCCACATCCCTTATTATTGGCGGTTCTCATGTCCATCACAGTCACATGTCCAGAGCACATTTGAGAGGAACCTGCCAGGGGGCAGTGTGACAGTGTGTGAGCTCATCAGGACCTCCAACAGAAATCATGGGGCCCAGGACAAATGAAAGGAGCAGGGACACCCCCCAACCCATAGCGCACCTACCACGTAAAAAAAAAAAATTGGGTCGCAACTTTTACTTAACTGTTTTCTTGTTATTGTAATATGGGAAAAAACATTACAATGCAATCTGTTTATTTTAATATATTCAACAAAAGACTAAGATACCCAATGCTACATCCAATGTGACAAGAGGCCTGGTGGAGATTCAGTATGGGCTTTGGGCGGGGGGGAGTTTAAGGGATAGAAGGGCCTGGGGGGGTGGGTGGGGGGAGTTGGATGATCAACTTTGGCAGGAGGATTTGGAGGGGGGAAAGACGGCACATGGGGGCCTGCAGCCTGTTGTACCGGGCTGCTGCAGAGGAGGAACCGGGAAGGTAGGGCCGGGGCCTGATACCTGGGGCATTGCACATGGGGGAGGGGTGGCCACAGCCTGTACCCGTGCTTGCCGGTAGCAGGGCCTAGAGCGGGGTGAGTTGGATGATTTACTTCGTTAGGCACGTGGGGGGCCTGCAGCCTGCTGTACCAGGTGGCAGCAGAGGAGGAACCTGCTCCAGATGGCCCGCTGTGGACAGGGTAGAATGCTGGGAAGGTAGGACACAGGGGGGGGGGGGAAGGGCGGTTTGGTTGCCTGCTCGGTTAAGGACCGGTGGGGGGGGGAGGGGGTGTTGGTTATGGAGGGGCCCGTGGTATGGCACATGGGGGGTCCCGCAGCTGGTTGGCTTCCGGTAGGCTTAGTTAGGGCTGGCGGGAGAAACTCAGTCAGTGTCACAACAAATACAGGAACACAACACACAACAGTACAGGGTAATACAGATATAAAAATGACAGTACAAATAAGCAGTGCTTGACAAACCAACCAAAAATCTACTTGCCGAACCAAAAAATCTACTTGCCACCTAGCCCCGCCCCTAGTCTCAGCCTTTAAAAAAGAAATTGAATAAAATCCTAGTAAGAACTAATAACAAGATTCGTTTTTTACATAACAATTTATTTATTGTATTATATTGATACTTTACTACAATTAGTCCTTTTTATATAGTTACATGTGTGTGTGAAAATGTCGGATGACCTCACTAATCGGAAAAAAAGCCAGATGTGAAGGACTACTTTCCTGAACCCATTAACCAGTGTCTGGATGCAGCCGCTTTCAAATTTCTAAAGCAGCAATCCCGCCTGGGATCTTACCTGATCCGCAGTCCCTCAATGTCCAGGTACTCTCATTCCCGGTATGTTATATACTGGAGGGGAGGTGTTCCCTACCTGTCTTCTGGGTTAGGGGGGATTCAGATGTCTCCCGTGTGAAGCTTGAGAGTCAGATCTGGAAGAAAGCAGGATAGGTTATTTCGATGAAGGTATAAGGCAGTTAAGATAAGACACAGAGAGTGTGGGTCAGAGGCAGAGAGAGATAGAGTGGGTGACAGAGAGAGATAGTGGGGGTGAGGGGGTGGGTGGCTGACATTTGGGTGAGTGACAGACACTTAGGTGGGTGGATGGGTGACTGACACTTGGGTTGGTGGGTGTTTAACTGACACTTAGCTGGGTGGGTGACTGACACTTGGGTGAGTGAGTGACTGACACTTGGGTGGGTGACTGACTGACACGTTGGTGGGTGACTGATACTTGGGTGGGTGGGTGACTGACACTTGGGTGGGTGACAGACACTTGGGTGGGTGACACTTGGGTGAGTGACTGACACTTGGGTGGGTGACTGACTGACACTTGGGTGGTGGGTGACTGATACTTGGGTGGGTGGGTGACTGACACTTGGGTGGATGACTGATGGGTGGGTGACACTTAGGTGAGTGACTGACACTTGGGTGGGTGACTGACACTTGGGTGGGTGACTGACTGACACTTGGGTGGGTGACTGACTGACACTTGGGTGGGTGACAGACACTTGGGTGGGTGACTGACTGACACGTGGGTGTGTGACTGACGGGTGGGTGGGTGACTGACACTTGGGTGGGTGAGTGACTGACACTTGGGTGGGTGACACTTGGGTGAGTGACTGACACATGGGTGGGTGACAGACACATGGGTGGGTGACTGACTGACACTTGGGTGGTGGGTAACTGATACTTGGGTGGGTGGGTGAGTGACTGACACTTGGGTGGGTGACTGACACTTGGGTGGGTGACTGACACTTGGGTGGGTGGGTGACACTTGGGTGGGTGACTGACTGACACTTGGGTGGGTGACTGACACTTGGGTGGGTGGGTGACACATGGGTGGGTGACTGACACTTGGGTGGGTGACTGACACTTGGGTGCGTGGGTGACTGACACTTGGGTGGGTGACACTTGGGTGGGTGACTGACACTTGGGTGGGTGACTGACACTTGGGTGTGTGGGTGACACTTGGGTGGGTGACTGACACTTGGGTGTGTGGGTGACACTTGGGTGGGTGACACATGGGTGGGTAACTGACACTTGGGTGGGTGACACATGGGTGGGTGACTGACACTTGGGTGTGTGGGTGACACTTGGGTGGGTGACACATGGGTGTGTGACTGACACTTGGGTGGGTGACTATGACTAACATTCTCACACACACACAGGCACAAAGGGGGCCATCGGAGCAAGGGGGGGGGCAATAGAGCAAGGGGAGGCCAACGGAGCAAGGGGAGGCCAACGAAGCAAGTTTGGAGGGGGGGCAATGGAGCAAGGGGGGGGGGGGCAATCGGAGCAAGTAAGGGGGTGTAATCGGAGCAAGAGGGGGCAATCAGAGCATGGGGGGCAATCGCAGCTAAGTGGGACATGGGAGGGTAAGGGGGAGGCAAGGGAGGCATGTGGCAGTACTTTCCTTACTTGCTACATGCAGGATCCAAAACAAAAGGTGGGCTTCACTTTGCAAGCTCGTATAGAGCTTGGGTGCACACCAAAAAAAATCCTGGCAGCGTGCCAACATGAGTCAGCCAATCAGGTAGAGGGATTTTTTTTCATTTGGAGAGAAAAGCATGCGCTGCTTGGCGGATCACCAGGGTGCAAAATCCTGTCGCCCCGTGGTGACCGGGTGACTGGATTTGTCGAGGGGCAGAGCCGCACAGGGGGCCCCGGGCCCCCTGAGTCACAGGGCCCGGGACGCCAACCCCGGCAAACCTCCCTGTTGGCGGGCCTGGAGCTCATCACACAGGGGATTACATCTATAATAAAAACAACGCATGCATTTCTCCTTTAAGGAAAACATTATACAGTATATATATATATAGATATGAATTTACTGTAGAATCTTGTGCCATTTCTGTGGCAACTTTGAATCAGGCAGAGTAGCCTGGAGTCATGGCTACTGTTACTCCTACCAACCACTGTGGCCAAGCACTGCCATCTACTGCACTTATTCCCTCACCTGCTGTCTGAACTTTCCCAACATACCACCTAGATAGCAAGTTCTCTGGGGCAGGGATTTCCATTCCTCTTGTCTGAGTTTGTTGCACTTATAATAATACCCTGTACTGTATTGTCTCTTTGTAAAGCACTGAGTACACTGTGGGCACTATATAAATAAAGATATGCATACATTATAATGAGAATATGATCTAGAGGCAGATAACAGTTTTAGAAAACAGAAGAGCACCAAATGGCCCATACTGCCAATGAAGTAATTGTAATTTGATTCAACTGTATATAAGAACAAACACTAAATGCACTCACATTAGTGTCAAGCTTATGTCTTCTAGATTTACATCCTTAAAGAAATATCAGAGCAACTTCTTAAAGGAGTAGCACCATAAACCCACCATTGCACTAATTAACTTTTTTATTATTATTATTATTATTATTATTATTATTTTGTTTTTAATCTGGCACTGATGCACATTTTAATTTGTTTCCATTGTCTTAGAAGCAGACATGGCACAAGGTTCCACAGTAAATTAATATCTATATAATGCATTCCTTAACATACTGTAGTGTATAGCAATAGATTATTTGCTTTTTTCCAACAAAGCAGTTCACCACAAAAGGGTATTGTCTGAAAATAAACACTGGTTACAATGTTTTTTTTTGTTCTAGTGTTACTTTACAAACTTCCACTAGGTGGCAGCATTGACCTACATAACTCCTGAGGCTACTTTATCATGTACAAGTTTTACAGTAGCTGCTTCTGTACAGTATGTCTGCAGAAATCCAAAGTGAAAGCTTTCAGGCCAGAAGTGATATAGAGCAGGGGGGTGCAAACTGGGGGGGAGGGGGGGGCAGGATTTTTTGGGGTGTTGCGGTGGTTGCAGAGGCCCCGCGCTCTTCCCCAAGGCATTTAAATGAAATGTCGGGGGACCGCGTGAGGCCTCTGCTACCTCAACGTAACGGGATTCAGCCGGCTTCTTTTCACGTCACCATGACAACGCCGCGGGGGTCATGTGACGTGTCGTCATGGTAACGTACGGCAAATGACGCTCTGGGGTCACGTGACGTCATGTGACCCGCGGCATCACTTCATGCGGGATCACAGTTGAGGGGGGTGCACGAGCGCTGGGGCTGGCACACAGGGGGGCGCAGCTCCAAAACTTTGCGCACCCCTGATATAGAGTCATATTTACAAAGTATTTAATCGAATGGGCAGCAAGGTGTCTTTCAGAGCTGGAACGTGCCATATAGACTAGAAGCTCTTAGTAACTATGACCTATCATTATGTACATACAGAAATGTATTATTGTAGAACCATCTGGACTGATTATTCAAAAAAAAACTACTTTTAAAGATCAATATCCACTGATACAAATACAGCTCAACCCCGTTATAACGCGATAAGTTACAACAGGAATCCGCTTGTAACGCGATGCAAGCGTGGCTCCCAATTTTCGTATTTATGAATACTTTACAACACGATTATTAGTGTCTTAAATACTTTATTGTACAATGCATACAATTGCACATTATTTCTAACGCGATCCGCTTATAACGCGATGTGATTCTTTGGAACCCAAGCACAGCGTTATAAGGGGGTTGAGCTGTACCAGGATTCTCCAACCTCAGATATGGGTAATTGCACCAGAATCCTGCATTAACTGTCACATACGCATGTGCAGTGCTAACCCCATTACAAAATCATTAGAGAGTGGTAATACGTTTTTATTGCTCAGTTGTTGCCGTAATTTTATATCAGTTTATACTCAAATACTACCTCTGATAATGCCTTGAAAAAAAGATCAAATTTTTGAAGTGAAACTTCTTTAGCGGCACCTACCACGTGAGCAAAATTCCGTGGCAGTGAATGGAGTTGATGGGAATGGAAGTCAGTGGTGACGGAAGTGACGTCAGAAGATGCCATCAGCAACATTCACTACCATTCAATTTTGCCAGCTTCCACTAGCAGGAGTTACACACACACCGTGAGCTGCCCCCCACCCCCTCCGCCGAGTGAGCCGCCAAACACGCCCTCCCACCCACCCCCTTAGCAGCCAACCCCCCCCCCTGAAAGCTCCAACAGAAGGCACCAGCAGCAGGACACAGCCGGGGCAGAGAGTGGGGGCTGCTCCGGGCGGGGGGCTCAGACAGAACCCCCCTTCCCCCCCATGTCTCCGTACCTCCGCATCTCTCACCTCCCCAGTGTGGCAGGGGTGGGGGAGTCAGAGAGAGGGGGGGGGGCAGGACCCTGAGAATAACACACACACAGAGACACACACACACTGAAACACACACACTGACTGACACACACTGTGTGTGTGTCAGTCAGTGTGTGTGTGTGTCATTCAGAGTGTGTGTGTGTCAGTCAGTGTGTGTGCGTGTGTCAGTCAGTCAGTCAGTGTGTGTGTGTTTCAGTGTGACTGGCACACAGACACACACAAGGAATTCAGTTACTATAAATATAGAAGTGCAAATAGCTAAAACATGTGTTCTAAGTCCAACTTTTTTACGTTTTGGCACTGAAATTGTGTTTTGATAATTAATTAAAAACATCACCATTACAATTACAATTTCTGTGACAAAACAGTGACAAAAGACAAAGAAGTATCACTTAAAATGTACGTGATCAGCACACACTCAAAAAAATTTCATCGCCTATTCTAAGTTGACTACACTGTATGTTCAGTTAAGCTTTCTATATAATGTTTGAGATGTACACCGCCAAGCTGGGTATAAGGCCAGTTAGGGCCGGTGCCAGTGGTGAGCAAAAGAGTCGATGGCCTCAGGCGGCATTTTCCTAGGTCGGCATTTTCTGTGCCACCTTTCATTCCTGGTATAATCAGAGTCCCAGCAGGCAGACGCAGAACTTATATCCAACTTACAGTGCCTGTCGGGCCCCCACAGCCGCCTGGCCTAGGATAGTTGTCTCCCCTTGTCGGTGTCCCTGATTGTCTTTAAGCTTGACTACATATGTGAAAATTTGCTAAAGATTGCTTCGCCTACAGTTTGATCGAACATTTCCAAAAAGTGTAGAGAGGGGAGAGTGAATCTCGCTTTCACATCCAGAGACCCACTGATTTCTATACAAGTGTAGCCCAGTGTATTCTGTCCTCCTCCTGGCAGCAATCCCTGGTAAGGGCAGGTTTGCCAGGCGTAATCATGGGTTTTCCCCCCACACTTGCAGCTCAGTGAGTCAGAGAAGGTAGTGCAATCAGGGACAGGGGTCTGGTTCTTACTGGAACTGATTTGAGGCGCTGCACATATCAATTTAGTGAGTTGTGCCTCTACTGTGATAGAGGTTTGTTTTCTCCAACTCAGTAGTGCAGGGCTCTGCTTTCTGAGGCCTTCCCTACGGGGATAGGTTGGGAGACTATTCCCCTTACCCCACAAGGGGGAAAGTGAAGAGCAAGGACTGCTGCTGGTGGCCGGGAGTGAATGTCCAGGGACATTCTAAAGGTGAAGACCTGAGTGATAAGAAGGTATTCAGTGTAAGCTGTGCACTGCTGTGATTCAGAGAGAGAGACTGAATAAAGATCACCTCTTTCTATGTTTTCCTGGCCTGAGACTGAAATCTATCAGGGAGGAGAAGAGAGAGTTCTCCTGCAGAGATTTCTCCAAATACATCTGGGGGCTGCAAGAGATGGAGGCGCTGTCACCGTGAGTATGATTCGGGCAAGACCCCAGAAGCCTGTCCTGACCTCCCCCATAACACCAGGCGGGAGACCCAAGGCCCCCTGTTACCAGCAGGTTTGCACCACACCATTATGAGTAACCAGAGCAGCTTTCCCCGAGATAGGCCCCATGAGATTGGGTGGGGGAAACAGAGTTATACACGTTTTTTTTTAAAAAGTTTTTTTTTCATTGGAATGGACCTTTAATACAAAAGAAAAAAAAATTACTTTTAGAAAAACAAGAAAGGAAAAAATCTCTGCCAACTTGGCCCAGGTGTTCCTACTGTAAGTGGGATTCAGCAATCAGAAAGTCTTTTGTCATGCGACTCTCTTGTTTCTTGTATGTGTCAGAGACTTCTTGATGACCCAGCATGTTGTGTTCAAATAAATCAGCAGTGTTGCCCATGGTGTCTGAAATAGATGTCAAAGGCATAAATTATGTGTATACCCAAGAAAGACAGAACCCTATAGGGTACTCTTGAACAAGAGACATGATTATTTACACGAAAATAAAAAAAACTTTATTATATTGAATACTCTTAAAATGAGGTAAGCACGAACTAACTATACAGTAAGTACAGTATACCTAATGAACCTATAGGTCATATAGAGCTTACGTCTCTAAAATGTACTGTAGTTACCGCTGTTAGGGTTAACTAAATGTTAATATGATGTGTTTAAAAAGTTCAATGTCTCCTATTAAACGAAACCTGAAAGTCTGTGTCTCAGATCATTCACATTGCTTTATTTTTTTTACATTTGCAGTCCTGTTTCTTTAAGCAACAAAAGACAGAAATACCAAATGCTACATCCAATGTGCCAAAATACATCGTTAAATACGTCAATATTAGTATTCTCATGAGTAAGGGTCATTTAGTTAAACCCTTTGGCCAAAGCGTTACAAGTCCACAGCAACTTCATGTATTTTGTCACATTGGATGTAGTATTGGGTATCTTTGTCTTGTGTTGTATACATATGACCACGCTCAGTAGAACTACTTTTGATACAAATATATATATATGATGTGGTGGGTTTTGGGGTTAGACCTTGCTGGGATTGTGTCTTCATTAATTAAAATTTTCATCAGTTGGTTGGAGGTTTAAATCGAATGGACCCAACTTGCATAACTCACATTCTTCATGACTCATTAATGTGAACATCCCGGCTCCTCCCCCCGAGTCTGTGTGGCTACGCTGGGCATGACATATGCAACAAAAGGATTCCTGCTCAACACCAATGCCTAACTGATTGCATACATTGTTAAAAGCCAGAATGATTATCTCACCGATCAACCTGCCTTTTGTTAACAAACGGTCAAGTCTGATGAAGACATTCACACTCCATCAGTGATCGATACTTGTCAGCTGTTTCCAAAACTTGTACTGCATCTGGAAGAGTCAGAAAAAACGTCTCGTCAGAAAATATAACATCCTCAAACTTTTCTCCACTCTCAATCCATGCACTCGCTCGGTCAACTCTTTTAACCTTGTTAATATCCCTTATCAAGGGAAACACTCTGCAATAATAATAATTATAAATGGGTTAGGAGGAGCGGAAAATAATATAATGTCCTTTCATATTGCTTTGCATCTGTATGAACATAACATGTACAGTACAGCACTTTACCTCACACGTCCAAAGCTCCAGCTCAAATCACATCTCTGACGCTGGACTCAGATACTAGAATATTCCGATCGCTCATCATTTTCCAGGCTGATCTCATCCACCAGCTGCATCGTTTCACTGTGAAAGACAGAATTAGGAAGATGTAACACAGTACGTACAGAAACATATGCATACTGTGTGAAGAAAAACTTTAGAGGCAAAAGTGTATACAGTACTGTTTTTGCTTGATTCTGACCCTGCAGACCAGTTTACGAACTGTTGTCTGCCGAAGAGCATGATACCGAACAAAGTGTAATGTCATCAGGATGCCCCCTTAACATAGTCACCGTTCGATGTCCCTTGTTGTGAATCCCTTCTTGTACATCTGCATTATTCCAATGCTATTTCTTTGCTAATTTTGTTGGTCATTCAGAATGTACTGATCTACTAATTTATTTGTATTCAATGTTTATTGCATCTTTGTTGTACTGTATTATAGCGGGAAAGCAACAGGTACAGGTATAGTCCTACTTTGGACACTTTGCAACTGTAGGCAAACAATAATCAACTTTTAACCACCCAACATTAAAAACCTGAATGTACGGATCTACTAATGGATTTGTATTCAATGTGTAGCCCCACCCAACATTAAAACGTTTTGCCGAATGTTGTCTCTGTTACGTCAGTGGTACTGTATATAAATTTGCACAGAAATTGTATTGCCGTACGCAATGATCTTGATCAGAACTCTTGTGCTTCAACGATGGATCAATCCAAATTCTACTGACGCAAGAACCTTCTCATTGCTGTACCAGTAAGGTGCCTTAGAAAACGCAGGATGCCTGCTGATCAAGACTACCTGAGACCCCAAAATCCAAAAAGACTAAAGTGGGGAAAGAAAACAAGACAGCACCAAATACTACAAAGGGGAATGCTCTACAATCGATGTAGAGAAAGAAGAAGATGCCCCAAACCCTTGCCATTCGTGTACCAAGGAAATCCCGATCACACCCAGCTTATCTCGACACGGACCCAGCTCTGTCCAACTTGGACCTTGTTCACCCTCGCCCTGGACCCTACTCACCTCGCACCGGACAGTGCTGTGTGTCATAGCAGCTCTTCTAATTGCTGTCTCCTTCTGGATATGACATGTTATGTATCGATGCCTTGAAAATGAGAAGGCAGAGATTTCTGGTTTGATTACTATATAAATGTTCCTATAATTACTATTACTATATAAATGTTCCTAATATTGTGGGTGCGATACAAATTGGAGTTTTTTCTACCTCCTTCCTTTATATGGCTAATTAATAAATATATTTTTGATCATAATTTTTGCACTCTATCCCTGTGGTTTGTTCTGACAGTGCACCGTTATTCTGAATTCAAATATTCTCTACTTTCATTTTTTTAAGTTGAGAAATGACTAACTCATTTAGGCTTGTAACGTTAGTGGAAATGACTTTACTTGGAGCTAAAAAAATTTTGTTGACAATTGTTATATTTTGCGGAAAAAAAAACACCCTTAGGCCCAATGTACAAAATCTGACATGAGAAAATAAAAACGTATCCCTGAGTCAGCGTTAATGGCTCCAAGATAACATTTTGAGCATCTCCTGTCTCTCGGTCGCTGATTTCATCCACTCTGCCGCTTGTCTCCTGACCAGCCACTCTCCGATAGAGAACGTCAGGTGGGGGCCTGCGCACTTCACACTTCGGAGCAGGCCTTCACTGCGTGTCTCCGGTGGCCCTTTTGTTTTGTGCTGCTTGGTGGGAGGAGTGGGGTAGTAAAGCGCTAAAAGCGGGGCTCATCCCTGCCAGACCTTACCACACTACTTTGCAAGCCATCTCCCAGCCAGCCCCCCTCCAGTAGGGAATCGCAGGCGGGGACTCGCTGGCCGTCGCTGCGTTGGCCGCGGCGGCCATTTTGGTTTGTGCAGCTTTATTGGTGAGAGATTTAGGAGGTTAGATTTGTGGGGATGGGGCATTTATGTAGAATTTTGGGGACAGAGAGATCTTAATCCTGTATGGAGCCGACAGAGCTCTGCTACCTCATGTCTGGTGCGCTCAACATCCAAGTCAAATTGGGCCAATTCCATAGAAATTTTTACATTTTAACTATGACGTACCTGACACATTAATAGGGCCTCTGGAATTCCAGCTCCCGTGACATACCAGGGACAACTATAGGGCATCAAAAAGGTAAAATAGAAATGTAAAAATGCTAATTTTTCATATAAATACATAGAAGCAATAGATTCCATGGTGAAGGTATGAGTTTTATGGAACCTTTGATTCCATCTATATGACGAATGTATTTGATGGCATCCCTGTCACATACAGCCCAGTATTCAATAAACAGCAAGGTGCATACAATAAACAAACAAATAAGGATTAAATAACTTCAGCCTGTAACACTTACTGTAGCCTGTAACACACAATGTATTTACTTACTGTAGCTCTGCAGTGAAAGAGTTATTCCATCAACTCAATAGAATTTGTTTTTGTAAAATCAGGTTTTTACATTTTTATCACAATTTACTCAGGCTGTTGTTTGTAAAGAAAACAACACAAATACTTAATTACAAATGCAAAGTAATTTTTAGAGATAATTACTACCCATTTGTCACACAGCTATAAAATGACAGACTTGGCAAAAGAAAAAGTCTTGTGAGAGCCCAAACTATCATCATATTTATGTTAAAAGCGTTCATTCTATCCGGCAGTGATTATAGGAATATGTACAAGCACATAGAGTTCACCATCAGTAATTAGTGCAGAAAACACAAACTTAAACAATTATGCTCTTTGTGTCCATACTAAATGTTCCAAAAAGTTTTTAACAACAAATAAATAAAAATAGACAACACAAATAGAGTATGAAACAGATTTAACTTATGTGGCTTATCCTAACACAGCAGTAATCCACTGCATAGCATATTATAACTTATCAGCGCTGTAGTATCGCTTATTGTTTTTACTAAGAGGGTGTTGGAAGTGATAGAGTTGGGAAGTACCATAGACCCTCTTGTGGGGGACTGTGGGAATGGGCCATTAGAAGGGGCCGTGGATCCTGAAATGTTAACGTTGCCCCAGCATATTCTATCTCATGTTATATATACTCCTTTGTTACTTTTCACTTCCTTTCCTTGTCTGTGTGTTCACCTTTTCCCCCCTCCCTCTCCCCTCTCCCTCTCCCCCCCTCCCTCTCCCCTCTCCCTCTCCCCCCTCTCCCTCTCCCCTCTCTCCCTCTCCCTCTCCCCCCCTCTCCATCTCCCCCTCTCCCTTAGGCTGAGTCCCCGCTGGCGCTGAGGGCGCTCATGCTTGGAGTGCTCTCCAAGCATGAGCGCCGGGTGTCCTGCTTGTACGCACGCGTGGGGGGGTCATTGCGGGTAATTGAGTGTGCGGGTAAGTATAGGTTTTTTGTTTACCTAAGCGCCGATCGCGGGTGAGAGTCTGTGCCGCGCGCACCGCGTAGAGGGGGAACTTAAATATATCTATATATTTAAGTCTCCGCCGCAAGCGCCGCCCGTTCAGCGCTAGTGGGGGCTCAGCCTTACACTTTAGACCACACTTGTTCTTTAGTTTATCCTGCATCGCCCATTGCATCATGTAGCATTGTCACTGCCATAGTTTTGTCAATACATATTGATACTTTTTACAAAAACGTGTCCCATACTTTTTTTGGAGTGCTGGGAACACTGACTCTAATCTACATTGTATTTGGGGGAGATTGGGGGTCTCCCCACTGTTCCATTTACACCCGCCAAACAAACTTACTTTTCCATTAAAGGCAGTGCTGCCTATACCTCACACTTCCCACAGGATTTATAGTATTTTAGTAGCTTCCCACCATGGGGAACCATTTAAGACATCAATGTATTACACAGCTTTGCCCCTATTACTTATTGATTTTGGTAATGGTTATATGAAGTATATTAGTGTAACACTCCTATCCCACCTGGCAGTCAGAGATAGGGTCTACATAACATATCTCTCTCAATGTCTCTGTTTCTATCAGGCAGGGTTCACACCCATTCCAATAGAGTGTGTAGCTCAGTTGGTTGACCTCTTATCTCAGGGTCTTCTCTGCATGGGGTCAGGCTAAGGCTGTAGAGGAGTGGAATAATTGTAGAACAGGGTGCCAGGAACTTTTAACTTGGATATTTATTGGGTGCACAAATCAGCATACAGCACAAGCATGAATAGTTATTTTCCTCTTGCAAGTTGAGATACTGTAATTCACCTCTCTGGTCCCTACATAACCCAAAGTGATACCTCCACATTTCCCTTTCAAATCCCTACTTAAACTGGGGGATAGGATGAAGTACTCTCTGTGGCCTCAGGAACTGACACTTCTTTGTTGGAGAGGCTTCCAGTGCTTGAGGCCCTGGACCTCTCATAGGACTATTTAAGACACATGTCCCTGCCTGTCTCTCTCACCCTTCCCTTGGGTAGGACTGCACCCACCCCCATCTGCGGCAGACTAGGACTAGAACTCTGTAGAATGGGTTTACCCACCTAGGGCCTCACTACCACTGGGCAGGACAGTCTTCACCCCAGAGGGGCTGGACTGGTACAGAACTCTATCTAATTGGGAGGAATCACCATCTTATACCAGGGGAGTAGCCACTCCCCCCCCGCCCCCACTACCCCAGTAACTGGGCAGATCTGGTTGTATCCCAAGCCCCTCATCCTGCATGTGACACCAACTGCTCCCAGACATATGCCTGAAAGCTGCAACATAGTATATTCTAGGGGAAACTAACTGACATGCAGGGCCCTGTGCTAGTTGTTAACCCCAACACTGCCAGCTATTAGCAGGATTTATATGCCAGGCCATAGAAATATAGCACAGTGTTACATTAGATTTGCATCTCAGGCTATTATTTTCACCCAATTTGCTTTAGAATTTTAAAGCAGCAATCACACTTAAAATCTTTTTTTTTTTATTCTTCGAACTTGTCTGAAACAGACATCATCCATGGTCCCCTGACGCCTGGGGACCAACTGGATCACAAGATATTTCTAATTCCTACAGCTGCCAGGACTAGCATCATGGCAGCGAGGTCAGCAATAGAAAGCAGAAAGGCACACAATCCTCTCCAGATCACATCGCTGCTTTGTATTGGCCGCCGGAGAGAGAACTCTGACTCCATCCTCACTTTGTGTACTGCGGGCAGATATACTGTCCGGTGCCTGAGCTGTGAGAAGCACGCAGCAGCTCCGGGGGCCCCCATTCAGTTAAGGAAGAAAAGATAGTTAATTATGGGCATG